>NW_016107352.1:626893-653225 GCF_001604975.1 Cebus imitator | reverse complement strand
ACTGAGCCACATAAACCTTTAACTCAGCTGCTTCCAGGAATTAGTCAAGAAACACTGAATTTCCTGGGACACAGTTTTGACATTTAGCCCCATGAATCGGTTAATAGCTGAAGTGCTCTCTCATCCTTACTTGAGCATATATTCTTTTCCAATGGATGAGCCAATTTCAAGCTATCCTTTTCCTATTGAAGATGAAGTTGATAACATATTGCCTATGGATGAAACTCACAGTCACATTATAACTGGGAAAGGTACCATGATTGTCAGTTTTCAGAGCATAATTAGCCTATACATAACAACTTTGATATTGATGAATTTCAGCTTGATCCAAGAGCTCTGTCTGATGTCACTGATGAAGAGGAAGTACAAGTTGATCCCTGAAAATATTTGGATGGAGATTGGGAAAAGTATCTGGAGGATCCTGCTTTTGATAACAATTACTCTACTGAGCCTTGTTGGCAGTACCGAGATCATCATCAAAACAAACATTGTAATCTGGAGTGTAGCCATACTTGTAACTACAAAATGAAGTCGTTACCACATTTAGATAATTTAGTTTTGAGAGGGAGTGAAGTTAACCATTAGTATGAACCCAAGCTTATTACAGATCTTTCCAATTGGAAATAACAAAGCAAAGAAAAATATGATAAAAAAGGCAAATCAAAATGTGAAAGGAATGGATTGGTTAAAGCCCAAGCAGCGCTAGAGGAAGCATCACAACAACTGGCTAGAAAAGAAAGGGAAAAGAATCAGAGATTCAATTTTGATTCTTTTATTGAAGGAACTTAGTTCCCAACATAAGCCTACTGATATTGTTGATAAATTAAATGACTTGAATAGCTCAGTGTCCCAACTGTAATTGAAAAGTTTGATATTAAAGTCAGTAAGCCAAGGAAAACAGGAAAAAGGAATGGCAAATCTGGCTCAATTAGAAGCCTTGTACCAATCTTCTTGGGACAGCCAGTTTGTGAGTGGTGGGGAGGACTGTTTTCTCATAAATCAGTTTTGTGAGGTAAGGAAGGATGAACATTTTGTGAAGTAAAACACACTAGTTATTTGGACAAGTTCTTTCGCAGAAAGAAGATACTGAAATGCTAGAAACTGAGCCGACAGAGGATGGGAAGCTTGGGGAGAGAGGAAATGAGGAAGGATTTCTGAACAACAATGGAGAGTCCCTCTTTAACAAGCAGCTTGAGTCCATAGGCATCCGGCACTTAAGTCAATACAGGTCACATGTTAACGAGAAGGTGTTAACCTTCTGGTATGAAATCTTCCCCCAAATTCCTCATAAAACATATGGCAGCATTCTGAAAAATCTGAACTAAAACACTCAGCAGACATTTATCTTTGTATTCTTCATGAAATGTGTTTTGTCTTTTTATATTACTAGTGTTTAAGTCATTTTTTATTTGAATCAGATGGTGTCATTTAGTAAGGATTTTTATTAGTTTTTGGTTTTTAAAATCCCGACTTTCTTTTTCTACATGTGAGATAGTTTTCATTTTAACTGGCATGTCATTTGCACACAAAAATAAGACGAGCAAAATAATGCAACACAGGAGGAGACAAAAGTAATGCACTAAGACAAGTAAAGAACACTCTTTCATAGAACAATGATCTGTTTTACAGGAAACAAACCTTGCCTTGAAATTTACACATTGAGACTGTACATAATTGCATGAAAATATCTATTTTTTTCTAAGACTTTTTCATTCATATTTTCAAGTTTTTCATACTGTACACATTGCTTAAAACACATGATACCAGCAGCAACTGAAAATGAATGCCAAATTTGGTACATATGTCTTATCTACCTCAAGGTAACAAAAGTATGTGGCAAAACATATACCACCCATAGTGCTTCACAATATGCACTTTTATTTAGCCAGCATTTATTGTCATAAACTATTCTTAATAAGACTCATTCGCTGTTTATAAATGTTCTGGCATGCATTCTTTATAGTGAAGTGTTAAGGCATCACATCTTATTTATTTTAGCAAATCAGTATATTTTCTGTATTTAATTATAAAAATTAAATTAGTTTTTAAAACTTATTTGAAAATACACTTTTTCCATTTGGCACTATGGTTTGTTGCATAACTAGATGAATATATGATGTCAGTTTATCTTAAGACTATCCATGTACTTAATTTACTTAAGAGTTCATCTTAAGTAATGTACTTACTGTATATAGGAATTTGTATTTTGGAGGTGCTTGACCTATCTACAAAGAAAAATTAATTAGGAATTACGTTATTATAAAATGCTCCTAGAAGTCCTGATTGTGTTTGTAAAAAAATATTAGACTTATGTGCATGGAAGTAATTATGATACCTCATTACTGTAATTTAAAAGTTGTACATTATAAGACATATTGGTTTTACTGTATGTTTTTACTGAATGATCTAGTCTCCATCCCAAGGCAAGCATAAATAAAATTAAACATTAAAAAAATAAAAATAAAAAGATTAAAGGTTAGAGGTTAGTTTCAGATTTCCTTGTACACTCAAATCCCTTTAATATGTACAAATACTTTCCAATTCTAACATCCCAAGTTTTATTAATTCACATCATCTTTACTATGAGACTTATTTAATTTGAAATATGGAGCTTCCTTGTTTCTTATTATTCAGATTTATCAAGTTGCAAGAAACTATAATGCTTACCTAACACTCAACATCAACACAAAACGAATGGGACAAGTTTTAAAATCATACAGAGTTAAAGAAATACAAATGAATTAAACGACAAAAAGTGACAAGACATTTATATTCTGAAAATAATAATGAGAGAAAGAAGAACATGCCATAAAAGAGTTAGGAAAACAACTGAGATTGTCCAAAAAAAAAAAAAAACTCAGCTATATATGTTACCACCTGCCAGTTATTTCCCTCAGCTCTTCACCAAATATTCAGCAATATTATACTATTCTCCAGAGGCAGGGAAGGAAGGGAAGGGAAGTTCAGAGAAATTCTTCCTCAAATGTGCAGGGTTTCCTGTATATTTGAAGCAGCAACCTTAGCAGGCTGGAGGTCAAGAAAAGAAAGCTAAAAAAAAAAAGGTTGTTACCAGTAACTTGAGGCTTTCAAACATGAAAGACTGGAAACACACCCATATAACTGAAAGAAACACATTCAGGGAAGTCTAGACCATCATAGAGTGAAGAGCATTTGCTCTCTGAAGGTCTTGGGGAGACCTCAGTGCTCAAAAAAGATACACTACAGCCCAGCAAGCAAGGGGTAGGGCTGGAAAGTAAAAACAAAACAAAACAAAAAACTCCACAGTTCCTCCAAATTCTAGCAGCTGAGACAGAAAGTGTAAAAATATTTCTCATATTTACAAAAATTGGTAGCTTGACTGGAAACCAGGTAATTTTTCAGAATGTTGTTAGTACACATTTCCTAGATCTCACTAAAAGGAATGTGCTGTTACTAGCCTAAAAGTGCTTAAAGTCAGTAATAAAGACAAAACAAATTTCAGATCCATACATCTACAAATCAGAATGACTTAGACACCTCTTTAGTAGTCTGAAAAAGGTGGTGTGCCCTTTCTGAAGGTAAATACAATTTACTGTACTTCTATCTCTACTGATACTTATACAAACTTATCAGTATACAATAAAACACTGTAGGACACATGTAAAAATAACAAAACTAGACACTTGTTCAGAAGAAACAGCTAATAAATGCAGACCCAGAGATTTTCAAGACCATGAAATTATTGACATGGGCTTTAAAATACTTGTGACTAAAATGTGAGAGGTTCCAGAAGAAAAGGTTAATGAAATGTGTAAAGAGGTGGGAAAATTTATCAGGGAGATAAAAGGTATAATAAAAAAAAAAATAGGATAGACCCAGTGGCTCCCAAAAAATAGGATGTAATCCCAGGACTTTCGGAGACCCAGTGAGTGTACTGTTTAAGTCCAGCAATTTGAGACCAGCCTGGGACACATGGCAAAACCCCATCTCTACAAAAAATATAAAAATTAGCCAAGTGTGGTGGTGCATGCCTGTGGTCCCAACTACCTAGGAGGCTGAGGTAGGAGTATCACTTGAGCCCAAGATGCAGAGGTCATAGTGAGCCATGATGGAACCATTGCACTCCAGCTTGGGTGACAGAGCAAGACCCTGTATCAAACAAAAAGGGATAATAATGATGAAAAGTGCCATGTCCAAAACAAAATATTTAATAACTTAACAATAAAGAAAACTATCAGAAAGCTTGAAGATCAGTTAAATAGGAAGAATCCCAACTAAAACTTAAAAATGAAAAAGTAAACATAACGTAACAGTTACATGTATTGTAGTCCCCTCAAAAAGAGAGAGGATGAGGCAGAATAATGAGGTAATGAATGACACGTTAAAAAACTAGGGAAAGACATCAACCCACTGGTCCAAAATGCTCAACAAGGCAAAAAGGATAAATACCAAGAAAACTATGCCTATCTACAGAATAATCAGGTTCCTGAAAATCAAAATAAATAACAATTTGTAATAATAGCCAAAGAACAAAAGGCTCATTATATATGGGAAGAAAATAATATAAATGGTGGCTACCATTTTAGCAGAAATAATAAAAGCCAGATGCATATGGAATGATAACTAAATGCTAAACACAAATAAATAAATAAATACTGTAAAATCTAAGATACTATCTCCAGTGAAAATATCTTTAAACTATGAAAGCAAAAGAGGTATTATCAGATAGCCAAAAGTTAAGATAGTTTATCTCCAGCAAATCTACACTCTAATACATTAATATACAGTACATTAATAAATAGAAAAATAAGTTATTTAGGTTGAAAGAAAGAAAACCAAAATTTTTAGAAATGCATGAAGGTATCAAAAAAGTAAATAGCTGAGTAAACATAAAAAAACTTTAAATTACCTTGATTATATTTATTTTAAATTTAGTTACATTTATAAATTTTAAAGGACTTGTTTATTTTAAAAATAGTAAAAAAAAAAAATTGGACAGTAGAGCATATTTGGAAGTAAATTATGATAACCTGAGAACAAAAAATAGGGAAAATAAATGGAATTATACTGTTATGACTTTTATAAGGTTCTTATGCAGACCGTGAGGTCATATGTTATTATTATTTAAAGGTAGATTATACTGACTTAATAATTTCTGTTGTAATTTCTAATACAAGAGATATTTTATTGACAAAATAAAATACCCCCAAAAAGTGTGATTTGTCAAACAGAAGACCTGAAAGGAAGAACAGAAAAAAAGTACAAAAGTGACAAACAATACCGACATGGAACACTGAAACAACCTTATCAATAATTACATTCAATGAAAATGGAATAACCATTCCAATTAAAAGAGCTTACTACACTGAATAACAAAACAAGACCCAAACATATGCTGTTTTTAAAAAGCATCCTTGACACTCATTCAAGTTAAAAGTGTAGAAAATAGTCTCACAAAAACACTAAGCATAAGAAAGCTTGCATAGCTATACTAATGGCAGACAAAGAAGATTTCAAGACAAGAGTACTACTAGAAAGAAAAGAGCATGTTTTATGGCAAAACAAAAACTCATCAAGAAAACATAAAATCCCAAGTATGTATGCAGTTAATATTGCAGAGTTTCAAAAGGCATCAATCAAATTTGACAAAACTAATGGAAAAAAACAGATAAATCCACAATTGTAGTTAGAGATTTTAGCCAACTTTTCTAAGTAACCATTAGAATAAGTATACCAAAAGTCAGTGAAAATATAGATTTTAAAAACATTATCAACCTGACCCAATTGACACTCATAGGATATTACTACTGACTGCAGAATATACTTTTTTTTTAAGTGACCTGAAACATTCACTAAGATAGACCACATTGTGGGTCTTAAACAAATGGCAATACATATCAAATAATTAGAATCATACAGAATTATTCTCAGACTACAATTATATCATATTAGAAATTAATAAATACATCTAGCAATATACTTATCATACATAGGAATTATAGAAATTTTAATATATATATGATAATACAGATTTGAATAAATATATCTGAACAAATATAAATACATAAAATGAATACTATATATATGTATAAATATAGAGAAATTATAAATATGTAAAAAATCTATAAATTAGAGGCCCATATACAGGATGCCCAACATACAGGAAAATTAGAGAATACATTGGGATAAATAATAATAAAACCACAGTGCATAAAAACAAAGGATGCATTTATGCCAAAATAAAAATTTTTAGCTTGAAATGAAAGTTTTTAAAATGAATAAAAGTCAAAAATAATAACCTAAGAGTCCACTTGAACATGCTAGAAAAAGAACAGCAAATTATATTCAAATAAGAAGAAAAAAATTAAAAATAAAAGTAGAAACCAGTGACATAGAAATTGAACAAAAAGTTGGGAAAATGAAGAGATGAATAATTGATTTTTTAAAAAGATTAATCTAGCCAAAATGATCAAAAAATATAGAGGAAACAAATTAACATCATAAGTAAGGCATTTAAATGATAAGGTACATTATAATAAATAAAATTTATTATAAATGTTATTTTTGAACCACATAGATCTCCTAAAATGTAGATCATTATAAAAGACCCAGCAAATGGATCAATTTCAGAAATAATGTGTTAAATAAAAGAAGACAGACATGGAAGAATATTTATTCAATAATTCCATTTATGCGAAGTCAAAAAATGGATAAAATAAATAGTTACAGACATTTAAAAGTCATGGAAGCTGTGACAGGGAGAAGAAATTATTGAAAATGTGCATAAGGGAAATTTCTGGTGTGTTGAAAATGGTCCACGTTTTGCTTTCTTTTGTGTTTAGACAGGGACTACACAATTGTTAAAACTAAACAATTAAGATGTGTATTTTATTTTATGTTACCAACATCTCAATCAGTTAAAAAAACAAAAAAAAACTTAAAAAGTTTTATTCTATGCTTGGAAGAGAGGTTGAGCCTTATCATTCTCCTACTTTTGACATCTTCAATGACCTGATAGTCTTTTTACTTAGCTTTCCTTCAATCCACTGGCCCTATACATCTCTTCCTGAGTGTTTTTCTCCTCCTTGTAAGACTTTCTCAAAACTATTTGTACTTTCTGAAATAATATCCTCCTTAATATATTCAAATTCTACTGAACCTTCAAAGCCCAATTCTATTCTCCCCTAAGTCTTGCCCATCTAATCTTGTCATTATTATTAGTAACATTAATATTATTATGAATAATAACTATCATTAATTGAAGATAGTACATGTTGTACCTAGTATTGCCTCCTATGCTTAATCACTTCTCATAATCACCCCATAAAATAGATCATATTTCTATCCCTACTACAATAAACGAAGGCTCTAAAGCAATTTGCAAAATATCACACAACTAAAAATAAACAGTTAACATTGTCTAACTATGAAAACTGTGCTCTTAAGCCCATTATACTACATTTAATCTTATTCATTCTTTTGGCCAGTACAACTAAACACTTTAATATATTCTTTTATGTTGTTACTGTCTCTTAAGGATAAAAACCAGGGCTGTTATTTCTCTTACCCCTCCTAAAATACTTAACATATTTATAGTCACATAGATAGGAAAAATGTAGTTGACTAATTGAAAATAAAGATATTGTCTCCATGACTCTGGGTCTAGATCTTTGCTTTAGATAAAGGAAACAGCCACATAATTATGGCTAAAATAATGGGAGTTTTGTTGATTTATGACTAAATTGTTGCCAATACTATCATTTGTCTGACACACCCTGCATAGATTATACTGTAATAATGTTTACAGCAAATCTCTTAAATATTGGCATGAACACACACATGTTTATTGCAGCACTCTTCACAATAGCAAAGACTTGAAACCAACCCAAACGCTCATCAATAATAGACTGGATAATGAAAAATGCGGCACATATACATCATGGAATACTATGTAGCCATAAAAAAGAATGAGTTTATGCCCTTTACGAGAACATGGATGAAGCTGGAAACCATCATTCTCAACAAACTAGTGCAAGAAGAGAAAACAAAACATCATATGTTTTCACTCATAAGTGGGAGTTGAACGACGAGAACACATGGACACGGGAATGGGAATATCACTCGCCAGGGCCCATTGGCGGTAGGGGGCTGGGGGAGGGATAGCATTGGGAGAAATACCTAAGGTAGATGACAGATTGATGGGTGCAGCAAACCACCATGGCACATGTATACTGCACGATCTGCACATGTATCCCAGAACTTAAAGTGTAATAAAATAAATAAATAATAAAAATAAAAACATTGGCATAAATATAGAGACACAGTTGTTGTGTGTACAAATATTTAATATTTATCAGATATAAAATGAAAGCAAAGTTAAATCATTTGGAGAAAAGCTTTTAATATAAAATTAAAGCTAGAGATGTTTTATTTTACCCCTTTGTATTTCTAAAAGACCAAGTGACAAATGTGCATTGTAATTTGAGTTGCCATTGTTACATTTTGGAAATTTTCCCTCATCCTTTGTTTATTTGATGAAAAGGTAAATATTGTCCTTTTGAATATATCAGGTGTTCTTATTTTATATCAGTGAATACTCACTGTGCAAGCTTTCTCCACCCTTACCACTTCTCTTGCTTTTTGGAATATCACAGGTAATGGCATTTATTTGGCTCCCTTGTCTTCTGATTTTCAAATAGACATGACCAGTAGTAGCCATGGCAAAATTTGAAGGATAAAAGCAGGGTAAAAAAATTCAATGTATTTCTATCCTTCTCTTTCTACTTCTGCTGATGTCTCTCTCAGGGATCAAGTATCCTGCTGGTCCAAACTTCCATCATGCAGCTTCCCAACTGCCCCCACAATTGTAACTCCCATAGGAGGACCTACTTTCTGGTCTCTGATAACACCACTTCTTTATCTCATCTCTCCAGCTCTCATATGTGGTGCTGTCCTGCTGTTGTTAAGCTGTAGGTTGGTTCACCTTCTGCTTTTTTATTGCCTCAGCTCTTCTCGCTTAAAAAAAAAAAAATAGACAGCAGGTTCCAGTAATTTCCCTCTGTATTAAATCTCCCCTCTTTTAAAGACCTGAAAAGGTGTCTGTTTTCTTATTTGGACTCTGACTGATACCGTTAACTATCCTCTTTTAAATTAATCAGTTAGTACAACCAATGTTCATATGTTACAGTAATATACTTCTGAGTAGTAAAAACTTCTCACAAAACGAGTAAGCAATTTAGGAAAATTCTTTCATTTTCTTTCTTGCTCATTGAAGTTGTGATGACAGCAATTAGTAGCACTATGGAAGCTTCATTGTCCCTATTCTTGTTGATAATTAAAGCTGCAAGTCACACTGATGATTGTGAACACTAATTTCTGTTTTGGTCAGTGCTTCCTCCTTATTTGAATTTGTAAGTCATGTTTCGATTTCTGATTTGATTTGCCAGGAAACTGAATTGGAATGCGTAGCATAAATTACCAATTAATTAGTAGCCAGTAGAAAACTTTCAGTAAATAAAATGAAATGGACATATGTTCTCACCTAAAGATGACAAACATCTCAAGTAGCATATCAAAAGGAAAGTAGTCATACTTTTGAAAGATGAGAAGACTAAGGCAACATATTTTATCCCTATGGATTTATTAGTGAATTAGCAAATTCTGCTAATCTATCTCATTTTTTTACATCATGAATATATATTAAATTTTAATGACTTTCTAAAATACTGTGTAATTGCTCTGTCTTGAGATAAATCAGAATATACTCTGTTAAACTCATTGAAGTTCAGGACTTAATAGGTTTACTTTAGAGCCTCACACCAAGATAAACCCCCAAGCCCCTAACACAGACATCTAAAGCTGTATTGAGAGACGTTGTTGACTGTTCCCTAGATAGACATCTGGGAAACTCAAAATTAAAGCTTCCTATGTCAGGAATAGCAAACTAAAATGTATTCTTTGTTTCTACTGTACTGATATGCATAAAAACAGGAATAACTTCATGCTCTACCAAGGCCAGAGCATTCTCTGATAATCTGTCAATGTATTGCAGTGTTGTTAATTCAATAACAAATGTCTACAGAGTGGGTCAGTGGAAAAAGACCTGAATCCACAGTTGCTATCACTTACTGCCATCAACGTCCTCTGTCAACAACAACAGCAAAAATAGATAGTCTACTGTAGACATAAGTGATGATTTGGAAACAGGATTTAATGTCGCCTAATGATGTATAAGCTTGGAAGGCATGCTTCATCCTTTGGATTTTAGCTTATTCATCTATAAAGCAAAGAGTCTCTATGACTGATCTCCAAGTCTCTTCTTTTACCTCTAATGTTCCTTGACTTGTGAGTCTCAACCTCCCTTTGTTTGGCAATTTTGTCTCCTTCTTAACTTGGCTAGATGTATAAGGGAACATAGGTAACAGGACTCCCAAAGAACTATGATATGGATAAATAAATTTATAGAAAAGCTAGCACTCATTTTTAAAAAACCTATATAGGAAAAAATGCTAAACTATGTAAAAAAGCTACTGACCATCAACAAGTAAGACTGAGTGAGGTGAAAGTTGGGTAGCTCAGCTAGAGCAGAAGCAAAAAGAAAACACCAAAGAGAGAACAACTCAGGAGAAGAAATCATAATTTTCTTGTGTGCACTCCCTAAAGTTCAAGCGACAGTAAAGCCACTCACTTCATATTTACTCTTCTGAGATAATTACAAATAAATGCACATAAAACAATGATCTTTTAAACCAAAACTTCGAGTAGCACGAATAATATGGAAATGCCCCCTTTCCAATTTAGTAGGTATATACCCTGAGCTAGGGAACATTTTCTTTTCAGTCTAGTAGAAAGGAATTACTTGAGCATCTGACAGAGAGAATCTCTTTAAAAAATTTCTAACCTCTTTTTATTTCATTTTTCATTTTATCTCATTCTCAGGTCACTGGAAGTTTACCAAATGGAAAATCCATTCTGTGATGCAGTTTTACTTAAAAACAGAAAACAGTTTATCATGTCAAGTAAGTTTATTTGTGCGTTTTTACTCTATGAACAATTTATTCTTGGAGAGTATTTGAGATGTAATTGGGTGAAAGAATATCACACAACAGACACATATTTCTGTGTTTGGAAAGGAATTCACTTTGCAATAGTGAAGGAAAATTGAGCTGCTCAATATGGTTGCCAATGAATACAATCGTAAGGCGTATAATGAAAAAAAATCAAATAGCTCCCCAGTTTTCCAATCAACTCAAAGTTCAATCTGTAAAATCTTTTGTGCGTTTTCAGAACTGGTTGCCAGAGTTTGGAGGTTGTATCACTCATCATAGGATAGGACATGTAATCCAGTTTTTTTGTACATAAATGGAGAACTCAGTACTTTGATAATAAAATGAAGCTTCAAGTTTCCATTAGTAAACTGTGTGACCCTCACAGCATATGATCACAAAGACTATAGAAGCATTATATAGAATCATTTATGTTATTTCCATCACAGACTCCCCTATCTCCTGACCAATCTACCATCTCTGAATAAAGAAGGGAAAATCATCCTTTCAGAATCTGCTTCAGAAAGTTTAAGCACTAGATAATTCTTTGAGGTCAGGAATTTTAAATCCTAGACATGCTTGTCAAAATAATAAAATAGCAACAAAAGCAATAATAATAATAGTTTTCATAATATTAAATACTTATGTAAGGATTTATATACATTGCCTAATTTAACTTTCATAACCCTGCTAAAGTAGATACTGTGTTATGCATTTTATAAATGAAGAAGGCAAGACTTGTAGAAGTTATATCAAACAGCTAATTAATGAAAGATTTGAGGTGTGTCTGTTATCTGATGGACTGCTTTCAGGAGCCAGCGGATTCTGATTTTCTTCTTCCCATTTCTCACAATTGGAAACCCTAAGTACCTATCCTGGAGATGAAAAGCAGTAAAGCAGAAACGACTGCAAGCATTTTTTAAATATAAAAAACTGTTATTTAAAAAAATAAGCTTTATCAATTTAGCACAGAGTGACCTGTCTTGAACTAGAAAGGAAAAAGTTCAGTGAGAAATATCAAGATATAGTTGCTAGTTTTACTCCTTTCAGGTCTTATCCACTTATATTGCTAGATATTTTATCAATTACATTGTTTTGAAAATTATTTCATATGCTTAATTTAATGTTTCTTAGAGGAGAAGTTTGCAAGCCTATGCAGCAAATTCTTGATTGATTTTAGAATGGTTCACATAGGTTTTTGTGAGTGTTTGTGATGCTAAAATAATGCAGTATTTTCATTTTTTAGTATGAGTAGTATTTAAATGTTGTTTTAAAAGGTTGCAAGATGTGTTGAGTGCATATAAGTAGAGATAAGCTGAATATATTCATAACCTCGTCAACACTTGATTTAAAATTCAACTGCAAGATACCAGCCCCCATAGCGATTGTTTTTTAAACAGCTTCATTAAGCTACAATTCACATACCACACACTACACCCACTTGAAGTGTACAATTCAACGTTTTTAGTATATTCACAGGGCTATGAAATGAGCATACCAATTTATTTCAAAAATTTTGTCTCTTCTAAAAGAAATATCATGCCTCAGGGTAAATATCCATTTTACCCCACCTCTTTCCCCAACCTCCATCAGCCCTGAGAAACCACAAATCTGCTTCTTGTTTCTAAATTTTCCCATACTAGGCATTTTAAATAAATGTAACTATTTAATCTATGGCTTTTTGTGACTGGCTTATTTTCACTGAGAATATTGTTTTAAAGATCCAACCATCTTGTAACATGTATCTGTACTTCATTTCTTTTTACCGCAGAATAATATTCTATTTAATGGGTTTGCAATACTATATTTATCCATTCATCTGTTGATGAATATTTGGGTTGTTTTCACACTTTAGCTATTATAAATAATGCTACTATGAATATTGTGCATTGTGTGCAAGTGCACACAAAAATTTTATTCTACCTAGGAACAGAATTGCTGGCATTTATGATTAACTTTATTTTTAACTTTTTAAGGAAGTGTCAAATTGATCTCCTCAGCAACTGCCCCATTTTACATTCCTACCAGCAATGAATGAATATGGATAAGGGATGCAAATTCTTTACATCCCCTCCAAGAGTTATTATCTGTCTTTTCGATTATAGCTACCCTAGTGGGTGTAAAGTAGTATCACATTTTGTTTCTGATTTGCATTCCCCTAATTACATATCTTCTTTGGAGAAATGTCTATTCAAATCCTTTTCCCTTCTTTTTTTTTTTTNCTTTTGTTGCCCAGACTGGAGTGCAATGGCATGATCTCAGCTCACTGCAATCTACACCTCCCAGGTTCAAGTGATTCTCCTGCCTCAGCCTCCTGAGTAGCTGGGATTACAGATGCCCACCACTATGCCCAGCTAATTTTTTTGTTTTTTTAGTAGAGATGGGGTGTCACTATGTTGGCCAGGCTGATCTTAAACTCCTGACCTCAGGACCTTGGCCTCCCAAAGTGCTGGGATTATAGGCATCAGCCACCACACCTGGTCCCCTTTTCCCATTTTTAAAATTGTTATGGTTTTTTATGGGTAAACTCATATAACACGAAATTAATCATTTTAAAGTGTACAACACAGTAAAACATTTTAAAGCATTTAGTACATTCACAACATAATACAACTATTTTCTCTAATTCCAAAACAAAACAGGTGCTCAATATAAATCACATTATTTGTATGAACTATCTAGACAAATTGTTATAGTATGGCACAAAGCCCCTAAGCATGAAAAACACTCTTAGTGGTCAGAGCGTTCTGTGAGCTCAATTTCCAGTAGCTGGCCAAAAGCTTGTGATGAAAACAGGCCCTTCTTGGGAATACACAACGTTTGAGAAACTCAAGACTGCTGGGTTAACCCTTTCCCCTACAACATGTATCCAGAATATATAAATAGCTGTTAAAACTCAATAATAAGGCAAACAAACCAATAGAAATGGTAGAAAGACTTTTTAAAAAACTGCATTAAAGAATATATATAAATGGCCAAAAAGCACTTAGAAAAGATTCTCAACATTTTCCCTCATCAGGGAAACGAAAATTAAACAATGAGATACCACTAGACACCAGCATAATAGAATAGAATTAAGAAGATTGACAATACCTTATGTTGGCTTCAGTGTAGAGCAGTTTGAACTCTCATATATTTTGGTGAGATTGTGAAATGGCACAGAAACTTTGGAAAATAAACATGCACTTATAAAGTTCAGCAATTCCTCTTTTAGTTACTCACCCAGGAAATTGAAAATATATGCCAACACAGACTGATATTCAAATGTTCATAACAGCTTTATTTGTAATAACCCAAACTTGGAAACAATCCAAATTCCCTCGATAGGTGAATGAATTTACAAATTGTGGTGTATTCTTGCAATGTAATACTACTTGGAAGTGTAAAAGCATGAACTTCAGATACACATACTACTATCACATACAATCACATACATATATCTCAAAAATGTGATGCTGAGCAAAGGAAGCCAGACATGACAGATGATCTGTGGAATTCTGCAACAGGAAAACTAGTCTATAAAGTTGGAAAACAGATAAGTGACTGCCAAAGGCTACAGATGGGGGTAAGGGAGGGTTAACTACAAAGATCACAGAAGAATTTGGCGGAGTGAAGAAAATGTTCGATCTTCATTAGGATTGTGGTTGCATACGTTTGTCAGAACTCAGCAAACAGAACCTTTAATATGAGTGTATTTGTTATGTGAAAATTATCCCTCACAGAAGAAGATTTGTAAAAAGTGAAGTGGGTTCACTGCAGTAATATTCAACTACATTTTATCACTCATCTTCCAGTTATGTGAGTAAATAAAACTCCTTTTCACTAAACCAAATCTGATTTTCTGTTACTTGCTTACAAAAGTATCCATACTGATATATCTCATAAATCATAAATAATATGTAATATATACAGATAAACCAGTTATTTTATGTATAAAACTCATGTATTGCAAATAATTAGGTTTTAAAACTAGTTTTCACATATTTTCATAGTTTTTACTATAGTTACCTTTTAATCTACATTTGAACATATATTGAGTTCCCAACCAAAAATCATACATGTCAGTATTACGTTCTTCCCTCAAGGTGAAATTTAAACTATAATAAAATCCTTAGTTCTTATATGATATATGTGAAACTTGCTTTTAAGTAAATATTATTACATGTTTAATTCAAATATACATACATATACCAATAGATCATGACTTTTATGACATTAGATCTGAAATTCTATAACATGTATTAGGTTAAAACATAAATATTCAAAAATATATTTTTTAAAATTTTCAATATATAAGAGATTTGGGGTAGATAATGGACATATAGATGGACAGATAGATATTTACAATAAATGTAATCTAAATTTGAGAAAAGCTGATTTATCATATTAGAAACTGGAAAAGTCACATTCATGGGTTACTAAATATCATTATAGTTTTTCCCCTTCCTTGGTTGTCAGTAAGTGACAAAATAAAGCTCTCTCACTTTTCATGCTTTCATGTATTCTTTTCTATCAATGAACAGCTTAAAGAAATATATAAAATGGACCAAAAAACACAGATTGCATGATCATCCCAGAAATAATGAACACATAAAGGATTTCCATTTATTTCTAAATTGTGCCCTTTATCCTTCTGTCTTTCTTTTTCTGTATGTTTTCCTAAAAAAGCAGTACTCTGCGGGACAGTAACAAGGCTTCCGTTTTGTTATTTTTTTTGGATTGGATATGTGCTTACATTTCAGCAATATGTTAAATCACTTTTCAAACTAATCTTAGAACCTCTTTCTGAGGTGACCCTATTTTTATCTGACCAACTTTGGGATCATTTTATGTACTGAAACCAAAGTTGATCATTCTTCCTTTTTCATTAATGACTAGACTAAACAGACACATGTCTGGCTAACCTAAGTTGCTGTGTAGTCTTGCATGATGCAGTAATGATGATGTTGAGTTCTAATTCAGTTGATGAGAATATTCGCACCTTAA
Source organism: Cebus imitator (assembly GCF_001604975.1). Taxonomy (NCBI): domain Eukaryota; kingdom Metazoa; phylum Chordata; class Mammalia; order Primates; family Cebidae; genus Cebus; species Cebus imitator. The sequence goes on along the minus strand of NW_016107352.1, from coordinate 637,215 downwards.
TTTCCTTTTGCGGCACCTTTATGATAGTGCTCTCTACATAAAGTCCATCTATGCAAAATAAATAAATAAATTGATTTATTGCTTATAAATTAATAAATAAATTTATTTATTTATTGCTCTGTGACCTCATTCTGTCTTCAATAGATTAAGGAAGGAAATTTTGAAATATTTAGTAAAAATTTCTTCCGAAACAGAAGAATTTTGCTAAATAAATATTTAATTAGTATTAGAGAGACAATAGAAGACAGTGGTCAAAAGAATGCATTCTTAATCAAACACTCTTCAGTTCAAAAAAATGTTCCAGTTAGTAGCAGTGTCACCATGGAGATACTTAATCCCTTTAAGCTTTAGTTTCCTAATCTATTAAATAAACAAATTAGGATGGACAAAATTAAATTACAAATAAGGAAACAAAAATATACTTAGCAAAGTAAATGACACAAATAAATGTTCAATAACTTTTATTCTTAAAACTTGCTATTGTTATTATTATTATTATTGCCAGTTTCTAATAATAACACTTTATTTTCATTATTTGCTAAACTATGGAAGTACAAAGATAAATGAAAGCATCAGAAATGGTCTTGTTCAGTTCAGAGTCAATAATGAGGAACAAGACATGCTAACACATGGTTTAATACAGTGAGATGATCTCTATCGTGATATGAAAAATGTGCCATGCTATTTCAAGGGAAGAAGATGTTAAAGATTAGTTCTACCTCAGAGTAAGAGAAGGTAAAGGCTGACAGCTGTTGGAAATATGACAAGAAAATCTTCATTAATGCTGTGACATTTAGGCTTCTTCATAGACTACTGTCTAGGTCTGTTCAGCTGAGTCCCCCATTTTCCACAAGGAATATTTCAGAATTTATCTACCCCTCTACATATTTATAATACTCTCTATCCTTCCCATGTTTTTAACAGATGACAGTGTTTTTCAAAGAAGTTTTGGAATAAAAAGAAGCCATCAGACTGTAAGGCTCTATTAATTTCATTTTTCCTGATATGGAAACCTATTTGCACCAGATACGTACACTGATCAATGTCCCTTTGTTCCTTTTATATCAAAGGAACTGAAATCTCCATGTGTACTTTGGATCTTATCTCTTCTACCTTCTCGGAAAACGTTGTTATTTCTTCCTCCTTCTCTCTTGTGTGTTTAACATCTTCTGATCTGGTTCCTTCTAGTTGCCTTTTAAATATTGTTATCACCCACAGAAAATAAAATAAAACAAACACTTTGATATGGTTTGGCTCTGTGTTCCCATCCAAATCTCATCTTGAATTGTAGTTTTCATAATCCCCATGTGTCATGAGAGGAACCTGGTGGGAGATAATTGAATCATGGAGGCAGTTTTCACCATGCTGTCCTCTTCATAGTGAGTGAATTCTCACAAGATCTGATGGTTTTATAAGGGCTTTCCCCCTTCATTTGACAGTCATTCTCTCTCTTGTTGCCCTGTGAAGAGGTGCCTTTCACCATGACTATAAGTTTCCTGACACCTCCCCAACCATGCTGAACTGTGAGTCAGTTAAACCTCTTTCCTTTATGAATTACCCAGTCTCAGGCAGTTCTTTAATAGCACTATGACTAATGTACACCTCCAGCTACTTCCTGGTCTTCTCCCTTTCATAAGCAAACTTCTTTAGAGAATCTTAAAGCTCTGTTCTCTTTTCATGCCGCACTCTTCATCAGTGATGTCATCTATGCCAAGGACTTCAATTATCACCAGCATACTATAAAATTCTAAGCTCCCCAACCAGCTAAATGGACCCTTCTTGTCAGCCAAGGGCATTCCTAAGTTAACCTGAAAAACCAGTTCAGGCCATCATGGGAAGTGAAAGTCCGACTTGCCTCATTATACTCTACTGCCTTTGGAATTCAGGCACAGCTGGCCATCATTTAACATTAAAACAGACTTTAAGGCTGACAAAGCAGACTTTTTACAGCAGTAAGATACCAACATGACAGATAGCAGGCCCTAAATGGAAATGGCCCTGCAAAGCTGTATCTCCTGATCCAGGAGAGGATTAACTAAGAGTCTGGCACCTTTTAAAGTCTGATAAGAATTATTTACAATGTATTCTCTCTGAAGCTTGCTACCAGGAGGCTTCATCTGCATAATAAAAACCTTCATCCTCACAGGCCCTTATCTTAACTCAAACACTTCCTCCTATTGATTTCAGGTCTTTCAAACAATTGCCAATAAGGAAATCTTTGAATCCACCTATTACCTGGAAGCCCCCACTTTGAGTTGTCCTGCCATTATGGACTGAATCAGTGTCCATCTTACATGTATTGACTGTCTCCCTAAAACATATAAAACCTATAGCCCAGCCACCTTGGGCACACAGACTTAGGACCTCCTGAGGCTGTGTCACAGGCAGGTCCCTAACCTTGGTGAAATAAACTTCTAAATTGATTGAGACTTCTCTCAGATGTTTTTTGGTTTATAATACCAATGACTCATATCCAACTGCCAATTGACAGCTCCTGTTAAGTGTCTCAAGGCACTTCAATCTCTACATATCTAAAGCCAATTAATATTCTCCAACTCTTACAACTTCCTAATAATTTACTTAGCACAGTGGTCTTCTGATGTGACTAACTATGTATGATGAAAAGACAGACACCTGTTTTAACTAATCTATCTCCTTCATCCCATAATCTGTAACAGTCATATCAATTTTAGCCCTGAATAACTCAGTTCTGTCTTTTTCTCTATTTCCATTGCCACAATCATAGTCCAAGCTGCCGTTGTGCCTCATTCCAATAACTGCAGTGTCCTCTGTATTAGTTTTCTACTACCAAGTAACAAATTACAACAAACTTAATGGCTTAAAACAACACCACAGTATTATCTCACAGTTTTGAAAGTTAAAAGCCTTGCATGGAGCATGGCATAGCTAGATTCTCTACTCAGGGAATCACAAAGCTAAAACCAAGGTTTCACATAGACTGAGTTCTTATCAGTAGGCTCTAAAGAATAATTCATTTGTAAGCTCATTCCTGCTGTTGGAAGAACTAATTTTCTTGCAGCTGTAGGACTGAGATCCCCATTTCCTTGCTGTCTGCCAGCCAGGAATTGCTCTCAGCTCCCAGAGGCTGCCTGCATTCCTTTCCATGTATCTCCCCTCATTTTCAAGCCATCATTGGTGCAACTAATCCTTCTTGTGCTTCAGGTTTCTGACTTCCTCTTCGGTGATCTGCTAAAGTGGGAGTTGAAAAATGAGAACACATGGGTACAGGGAGGGAAACATCACACACTGGGGCCTGTCAGGGGTTTGGGTGCAACAGGTGGAATGGTATTAGGTGAAATACCTAATGTAGATGATGGGTTGATAGGTGCAGCAAACCACCATGGCACATGTATACCTATGTAACAAACCTGCACATCCTGCATATGTATCCCAGAATTTAAAGTATCATTTTAAAAAAATAAAAGAAAATTTTCTACTTTTAAGTGGCTCATGAGATTCGGTCAAGTTGGGTCCACATAATTCGTCTGCCTATGTTTACATTATAAAAGGTAAAATACATTTTATAATATAAAAATATCTACAAAATATCTTCACAGGGGACCTAGATTAATATTTGATTGAACATCTGTGAAAAGGTATGTGTACACCTGAGAAAAGGAATGTTGGGTGCCATCTTAAAATTCTGCCTATCACAGTCTCCATGCTTATTCTTAACCCTTTCTACAGTTAATTGATGCTTCAGCCTAAGCAATCATCCCACGCCCCATCCTGATACTGAACTTACTCTCTTACTTTTTTGTTAGTGTCTATATTAGATACAATGGAAAGTAAAAATCTCAGTATTTGTATAATTTTGATCAAAGAAGTGAATACAATTTACACATACTTGGAAGATAATCAGTTAGCATAAATGTTATCAGCAAGGAAGAACTACATAGCACCCAAATAAAATAGCCCCAAATACTCAAATATTAGATGACTTTTATAATGATATAATAGTTCAATTATATGAATTATGTGAGCATCTAAGTTGACAATTCTGGGGGTCACATTGGGGAACAGTTTGTGCAGACAACCCAATGAAAATTGAATCAAACCCTGGTGGAATAATAATAATAGTAAATCAAACAAAGAGAGGGTTGAAGTTTTGTATAAATACGCAAATTCAAACATGCATACTTAGAACTCTATTATACTGCAGACCTATTTCTTCTCCCACTGATGTAGTTGTCCATGTCAGTGTAAGTTAATTATGTTTTCATATTTTTATTGGTTAAACCATTACCAATTGGTATGCTGGAAAGACAGATTTTTTAGAGGAGGCAGTTTCCTTTCTTGGGAAAAAAAGGAATTGAAATGGGATGTTTGTGTTGTGGATAGCTAAAAGCTCTACAGAACAGTTCTATTTAATTATTATGACCAAGGAGGATAAAACTATTTAGCATATGGGTTAGAGAAGATATTGTCAAGAGAAGTCATGAAGGTATTGATGTGCAGAGGATGGGAGGAATAGCAAAATGCTTGGGATACAATAGAAGAAAGCATGAAAATTGGGAGGCTAGAAAGCCAGGCATAAAGTATATGGTGAAGAATCTTATTTTCCTGAAGTACTACAAAGGGTTTGGTACAGGCTGAAACTCATGGGCAGGAAGGCAATGACTTATTTCCTGTCTTCCAGCATCCTATGGCATCCCTGGGGAGAGGGAACAGCCAGACATACCATGTGGCTGTGTTTCATCAGAGAAACCACACCACCTCCTCCCTGCTCACTTTTAAAATGATCTTTATTTCTTTATGGAGCAACTTTGAGCTAGTGCTTTAATTTAATGAATTTGATAATTATAGAAAGTGAAATATATTTTATCAAAAGTACATACAATATGCCATAGTATATGTGTCTCACAGGACACAAAGCTGGTATCAAGTTGCTAACCCTATTTTTTTCCTATAGGAAATTTCTAAGAAGACTTGCTAAAAATTGACAGCTGGATTTGTTTTCAAAGGCAGCTCATGTTGAAATGAAAGAAATGGAAGTAAACAGTTTAAGATTACTTATTCCCAACATTATCAAAAGCCAAAATTTCCAAGTATTACTAGAGTTGTTTTGACTTTAATATTACATTGATTGGAAAACTCAGAATGACAAAATTCTTTTCTGAGGTTAAAAACATTTAAAATTATTTTTATTTTGTTGATCACAGGGGCATTAACTTATATTTGAAAAATTGAAGTGTATACATATGAGCCACTTTCAGTCTCTAGAAAATATTTGATACATATAAGAGTTCACAGTGTCTTTATAACTTCAACAACTCTATGGGTTCTCAAAGATTTGAAGTACATAATTTGAGAATCACTGGGCAAAGTGGCCCACAGCTCAGAAAAGGAATAATTGCAATTTGGATCTTTGTGGCACTGAGAAAGAATTAGAAAGTGTGTGGAGAGCTAGACTGGAACAGAGAAAAATGATAGGTGTTTTACAATCAGTAGGTCTGAGTAGATGTCTAATACAATGTTAAAATTATTAGAGATGCTAGTGATTTTCTGTTTATATTGGTGATTCTTCCTTTTTCATGAGAGAAAAAAACTTGGAGAAGTTAAAAAAAGGGTCACCAAGCAATATAACCAAAAGTATGACCCAGGTATCTTAAATCTTAGTACACTGCTTTACCCAATCCATTAAATTAAGGGAAATCTCTTAATGATTACAAAGATTTTTTACAGTATATTTTTTCTAATATATTTATGAAAATTTTAATTTGTGATTTAATGAACAAGCTAAAGGCAAGTTTTGATGTTGATTATACAGAAAAGAAGACAAATTATAAAGAATATAAAGCCTATATTGATTGTAATTTATATACAGTAATTTAGATGTTTTATATACAGTTTGATCTGAAACTTGAAAATACAAATTGAAATATTTTCCTTTCCAAGACTGGGAGCCCAAATAAAAAACAAGCAAATTAAAACTTGTTTTCTTCAATAAGTATTTGTGTTTGTAGCTTATTGATCATTCTAAGTCAGAATAATTATGCAGAAGAACTACTGGACAATACGGGACTGGCACTTCATCCTTATTCCCAAAATAATTACTTGGCTTCATTTCCTAAAATCTTAGATGGGGAGTTAGTTTTCTTTCTTTTGTTCTAACTATCAGTAAGATTGTTATTTGCTTCTGTTAAACTCTGATTAACAGAATAATCAGAGTTTAATAATCACTTAAGTGTAACTACTTAGTCTAGATTTGATCAAAACACCTGTCACTAACAGTAATATAATTTAAAACATGTATTATATGATATATTTATCTAGGAGTTTATGTGTGGTTAAAACAAGGGAAGTCCTACCTTGCATCTCTTTAAGATTACTCATATTCTTTTACAAAAAGGACCAATGTTGCATTTTGTTACCAAGAGGCTTGTAGTTCAAAAACCCAGGAGGGATAAGGCACCATGAAAAAATGGACATAGGAAATGAGGGCCCTGAATGCACAAGTCATGTGTCACAACAACACTGATATAAGGCCCTCCCTGCCTAGTCCATCAGATATTGTAACTGTTGAATTGAGACAACAAAAATAAATATTTAAGGTATCTTAAAGGTAGAAAATAGAAATTGAAACAGAAACAGGAAAAAGAGTAACAAAAGTTAAAAATATAATGTGAAGTTAAGCCACCAATAGAAAAACTGAAATAGTTATTAAATTAGAAGGTAAATATTAAATTAGTCACAAAAATAGAAAAGAATCAAGAATATAGAATATATTTTAAAAACTATTTTAAGTTAATAGGCATTCCAGAGAGAAGAAGATGTGAAGAAACAATATTTGAAAAGAATAACCGAGAATTTCCAGAATTTATAAAAAATCAGGAGTACTCAGAATCAGCTTCAGAAATCATGAACAGCTTATGAACAGAATAAACTGTAATTAATCTACAATATAGTAATAAAAAAAAAGAGAGAGAGCACATTATTTTAAATTACAGAATGCTAAAGAAGAGGTCTTAAAAGCAACCAAAGCCATACTGCCTAGAGAAAATAACAGTGAATCTAAAATCCTATATTGACCTAATTTATCATTCAATGTGACAACAAAATAGTAACATTTTAAGAAAAAAAGTAAGATATTGTGCTAATAATAAACCATCACTGAAAGAACTACTACAAGATACAACTTAGACAAAAAAGACATGTAAATTCTAAGAAGAACAAACGTGATTATATAAAATAATAAGAAAAATATTTAAAAATCTAGGGGCACAAAAAACAAGTTTAAAAAGTTAAGACCTAACTTCTAGTACCTATAAAGGGTAATTTTGATTGCACACTAACTTCCCACAGTTAACAATGATAAAAATTGTATAATTGAAAAAAAATATTTAAAGATTCTGGAAAATATGCAAAAGTAAATAGAAGCCGGGGGAACATTTAATCTAAAAAAAAAAAAAAAAAAGCTGCAACTGGAATAAATAGAAATTATGAGTTTTGAAATAGCTGATCTAAGGACATTGCCCAGTGCCAGTGGCTAAGCCTATGGAAAATGGTGGTGAGAAAAAATCCACAGCCCTACTATGTAAAAGTTCTAAAAATCAGAGTTCTGATCTGAGAAAAAGACTGGGAATGTAAGAGAGAAGTTGTGGCACTGTAAGTGACAAAAGAAAAAAAGAGTGAGAGACCAAAATTCAGAGTATGAATGGATCAACTCACTGCTGACAACTACAGGACACATGTATGAGGGAGACCCCAGGGAACACAAAGGAAAGGCTAACAGAGACCAGGAGGAAACCTACTCTTGAAAGGTAGAGTAATATGGAACCAGATCTGTGAGTTGGATGCTTTTCTTGGCTGAATGCCAGATTCAAGAACCTCAACCAACTCCAAGCAAGATAAAAATAAAAAATAACTCTTCTAGACACATCACACTAAAATTGCTGAAAGTCAATAATAAAGAGAAAATCTGAACAACAGTTAGAGAAAAATGGCATGTGATATGCAAATAACAATGATTAAATAAAAATGACTTATTATCAGAAACTCTGCAAGCCAAAAGACATAAAATGACATATTTATAAGGCTAAAAGAAAAAAGTTGTCAACTAAGAATTCTACATCCAGTGAAGAAAACTCCAAAGATGAAAGTGAAATGAATAAATTTTTATATAAACAAAAACTGAGGGATTATATTGTCCAAAGATCTGCTCTACAAAAATGTTAAAGAAAAAAAAATACTCTAGAGGGAAATTTGAATTTACAGAAAGTAATATAAAACAATAAAAAATCACAAAGCTATCAATATATATAAGTAAAGATATAGAAGACTGGATTGACATTAATTACATTAACCTAATTGCCAATTATATCAGCACTATACCCAACAACTGAAAAGCATATTTTTTTCATAAAATGTACATGAAGATAGAACATAGGATGGAAAATAAAATAAATCTTAAAAAATTGAAATTTTACATAATATGTTCCCTAGTCAAAATGAAATTTAATTACAAATAACAAAATAATACATCTAGAAAAGACTGATATATCTGGGAATTTAAAAGCTTACATTTAAATAACTCATGGGCCAAAGAAAAGATCACCAAAGAAATACAGAAAATATTTTGAACTAATGATAAGCAAAAGATGTCGATATTTTTGTATACAAATAAAGCAACATTTAGAAGAAAATTTTAGTTTTTAAGTGCTAATATAGAAAAAGAATGGCTAAAATCAATTATCTAATTATCTCCATTAGAAACTAGAAAAGAACAGCAAATTATATTCAAAGCAAACAGAAAGAAGGAAATAGTATATATAAAGGCAGAAATCAATAAAAATATAATCCAAAAACCAACAAATGTAAATATATGAAACTAAAGTCTGTTTTTTTAAGAAACCAATAAAATTAAAAATCTTTAGTAAGACTAGTCAAAAAACACACACAAATTATTAGTAGAGGCATGAAAATGAAAAACATTATAGATCTTACAGACATTGTAAACAGCTTAATGCCATAATTTATAAAACTTAGATTAAACTAACAAATCCCTTGAAACACCCAAAGCTCACTAAAAAATAATGCATAACCTGAATAAATCTCTACTTCTTAAGAAAATGAATCCATACTTGAAAATCTTACAAAAATCCTTCGGGCCCAAATAGATAGCTTTATTGACTAATTATAGAATATACTTAAGAAAGAAAAACCAATTTTGCATACAATCTACCAGAAACAAGTATCAACTTATTTTATGAGGCCAGCCTTGCTGTGATACCAAAAATCAGACAAACACACCATAGTAAAAGAGAACTCAAAAATACAGATGTGAAAATAAATATGAGATATAAAGTTTCTTGAGGAAATACACCATCAGACACAGAGCCAGTGTATTAGTCAGGGATCTCTAGAGGAACAAAACTAATAGGATAGATGAATATATGAAGGGGAGTTTAATAAGAAGTATTGACTCACACAATCACAAGGTGAAGTCTCACAATAGGCAGTCTGCAAGCTGAGGAACAAGGAAGCCAGTCCAAGACTAGAAACCTCAAAAGTAGTGAAGCCAAGAGCACAGCTTTCAGTCTGTGGTCAAAGGCCCAAGAGCCCCTGGCAAAACACTGGTGGAAGTCTAAGAGTCTAAAAGCTAAAGAACTTGGAATCCAATGTTTGAGGGTAGGAAGCATCGAGCAAGGGAGAAAGATGAAGGCCAGAAGACTCAGCAAGTCTGCTCTTTCCAACTTCTGCTGCTTTATTCCAGTTGCACTGGCAGCTAATTAGATGGTACCCACCCAGAATAAGGGTGGGTCTGCCTCTCCCACTCTAATGATAGTTTCTTTTGCTGTGCAGAAGCTCTTAAGTTTAATTAGATCCCATTTGTCTATTTTGCCTTTTGTTGCCATTACTTTTGGTGTTTTAGTCATGAAGTCCTTGCCTATGCCTATAGGGAAAAAAAAAATACCTGCATGGTATTGCCTAGGTTTTCTTCCAGGGTTTTTATGGTGTTAGGTCTTATGTTTAACTCTTTAATCCATCTGGAGTTAATTTTTGTATAAGGTGTAAGGAAGGGATCCAGTTTCAGCTTTCTGCACCTGGCTAGCCAGTTTTCCCAACACCATTTATTAAATAGGGAATCCATTCCCCATTGCTTGTTTTTGTCAGGTTTGTCAAAGATCAGATGGTTATAGATTTGTGGCATTATTTCTGAGGCCTCAGTTCAGTTCCATTGGTCTGTCTCTCTGTTTTGGTATCACTACCACGCTGCTTTGATTACTGCAGCCTTGTAGCATAGTTTGAAGTCAGGTAGGGTGATGCCTCCAGCTTTTTTTTTTTTTTTTTTTTTTTTT
>NW_016107352.1:554231-626829 GCF_001604975.1 Cebus imitator | reverse complement strand
TTTTTTTTTCCCAATTCTGTGAAGAAAGCCAATGGCAGCTTGATGGGGATAGCATTGAATCTATAAATTGCTTCGGGCAATATGGCCATTTTCGTGATGTGGTTTCTTCCTAACCATGAGCATGGAATGGTTTTCCATCTGTGTCCTCTCTTATTTCCTTGAGCAGTGGTTTGTAGTTCTCCTTGAAGAGGTCCTTCACATCCCTTGTTAGTTGTACTCCTAAGTATTTTATTCTCTTTGTAGCAACTGTGAATAGGAGTTCACTCATGATTTGGCTTTCTGTTTGTTGTTGGTGTATAGGAATGCTTGTGATTTTTGCACATTAATTTTGTATCCTGAGACTTTGCTGAAGTTGCTTATCAGCTTAAGGACATTTTGGGCTGAGACGATGGGGTCTTCTAAATATACCATCATGTCGTCTGCAAATAGTGACAATTTTACTTCCTCTTTTCCTAATTGAATCCCTTTATGTATTTTTCTTGCCTGATTGCCCTGGCTAGAACTTTCAATACTATGTTGAATAAGAGTGGTGAGAGAGGGCATCCTTGTTTTATGCCAATTTTCAAAGGGATGCTTCCAGGTTTTGCCCATCCAGTATGATACTGGATGTGGGTTTGTCATAAATAGCCCTTATCATTTTGAGATATGTTCCATTGATACCTAGTTTATTGAGAGTTTTTAGCATAAAGGGCTGTTGAATTTTGTCAAAGGCCTTCTTTTCATCTATTGAAATAATCATGTGATTTTATCTTTGGTTCTGTTTATGTGATGGATTACATTTGTAGATTTGCATATGTTGAACAAGCCTTGCTTCCCCGGGATGGAGCCAACTTGATCATGATAGATAAGCTTTTAGATGTGCTGTTGGATTTGGTTTGCCAGTATTTTATTGAAGATTTTTGCATCAATGTTCATCATGGACATTGACCTGAAATTTTCTTTTTTAGTTGTATCTCTGCCAGGTTTTGGTCTCAGGATGATGTTGGTCTCATAAAATGAGTTAGAGAGGATTCCCTCCTTTTCTATTGTTTGGAATAGTTTCAAAAGGAATGGTACCAGCTCCTATTTGTATCTCTGGTAGAATTTGGCTATGAACCCATTTGGTTCTGGACATTTTCTGGCTGCTAGGCTATTAATTGCTGCCCCAATTTCAGACCTTGTTATTGGTCTATTCAGGGACTCAATTTTTTCCTGATTTAGTCTTTGGAGGATTTAAGTGTCCAGGAACTTCTCCATTTTTTCTAGATTTACTGGTTTATTTGCATAGAAGGGTTTTAGTATTCTCTGATGGTAGTTTGTATTGCTGTGGGATCAGTGGTGATATCCCCTTTATCATTTTTTATTGCATCTATTTGATTCTTCTCTCTTTTCTTTTTTATTAGTCTGACTAGTGGCCTATTTTGTTGATCTTTTCAAAAAACCAGCTCCTGGATTCATTGATTTTTGAAGGGTTTTTTGTGTTTCTATCTCCTTCAATTCTGCTTTGACCTTAGTTATTTCTTTTCTTCTGCTACCTTTTGAATTTGTTTGATCTTGCTCCTCTAGTTCTTTGAATCCTGACATTGTGGTGCTGATTTTAGATCTTTCCTCATTTCTCTTGTGGGCATTTAGTGCTAAAAATTTCCCTCTACATACTACTTTAAATGTGTCCCAGAGATTCTGGTACATTGTGTCTTAGTTCTCATTGGTTTCCAAGAACATCTTTATTCCTGCCTTCATGTCATTATTTATCCATTTAGGAGCAGGTTATTCAGTTTCCATGTAGTTGTGCAGTTGTAGAGTGAGTTTCTTAATCCCAAGTTCTAATTTGATTGCACTGTGGCCTGAGAGACTGTATGACTTCCATTCTTTGGCATTTGCTGAGGAGTATTTTACTTCCAATTATGTGGTCAATTTTAGAATAAGTGCAAAGTGGTGCTGGGAAGAATGTATGTTCTGTGGATTTGGGGTGAAGAATTCTGTAGATATCTATTAGGTCTGCTTGGTCTGGATCTGAGTTCAAGTCCTGGATATCCCTGTTAATTTTCTGTCTCGATCTGTCTAATATTGACAGTGTGATGTTAAAGTCTTCCACTTTATTATTATGTGGGAGTCTAAGTCTCTTTGTAGGTAATTAAGAACTTGCTTTATGTATCTGGGTGCTCTTGTATTGGATGCAAATATATTTAGGATAGTTAGCTCTTCTTGTTGCATTAATCCGTTTACCATTATGTAATGCCCTTTTTTGTCTCTTTTGATGTTGTTGGTTTAAAGTCTGTTTTATCAGAGACTAGAATTGCAACCCTTGCTTTTTTTGCTCTCCATTTGCTTGGTAAATCTTCCTCCATACCTTTATTTTGAGCCTATGTGTGTCTTTGCATGTGAGATAGGTTTCCTGAATACAGCACATTAATGGGTCTTAAATCTTTATCCAGTTTGCCAGTCTGTGTCTTTTGTGGGGCATTTAGCCCATTTACATTTAAGGTTAATATTGCTATGTGTGAATTTGAGCCTGCCATTTTGATGCTAGCTGGCTGTTTTGCCCATTATTTGATGCAGTTTCTTCATAGTGTCAATGGTCTTTACAATTTGGTATGTTTTTGCAGTGGCTGGTACTGGTTGTTCCTTTCCATGTTTAGTGCTTCCTTCAGGAGCTCTTGTAAGGCAGACCTGGTGGTGACAAAATCTCTCAGCAGTTGCTTGTCTGTAAAGGATTTTATTTCTACTTTGCTTATGAAGCTTAGTTTGGCTGGATATGAAATTCTGGGTTGAAAATTCTTTTCTTTAAGGATGTTGAATATTGGCCCCCACTCTCTTCTGGCTTGTAGGGTTTCTGCTGAAAGATCCACTGTGAGTCTGATGGGCTTCCCTTTGTGGGTAACCCAACCTTTCTCTCTGGCTGCCCTTAGCATTTTTTCCTTCATTTCAACCCTAGTGAGTCTGACGATTATGTGCCTTGGGGTTGCTCTTCTTGAGGAATATTTTTGTGGTACTCTCTGTATCCTGAATTTGAATGTTGGCCTGCCTTGCTAGGTTGGGGAAGTTCTCCTGGATAATATCCTAAAGAGTGTTTTCCAACTGGGTTTCATTATCTCTGTCACTTTCAGTTAAATCAATCAAATGTAGATTAGGTCTTTTAACATAATCCCATATTTCTTGGAGGGTTTGTTCATTTCTTTTCACTCTTTTTCCTTTAATCTTGCCTTCTCACTTTATTTCATTGAGCTGATCTTGAATCTCTGATATCCTTTCTTCCACTTGATCAATTTGGCTATTGAAACTTGTGTATGCTTTACGAAGTTCTCATGCCGTGTTTTTCAGCCCCATCAAGTCGTTTATGTTCTTCTCTACACTGGTTATTCTAGTTAGTATTTCGTCTAACCTTTTTTCAAGGTTCTTAGCTTCCTTGCATTGGGTTAGAAGATGCTTCTCTTGCTCAGAGAAGTTTGCTACCATTCACCTTCTGAAGCCTGCTTCTGTGAACTCGTCAAACTCATTCTCCATCCAGTTTTTTTCCCTTGCTGGTGAGGAATTGTGATCCCTTGGAGGAGAAGCAGCATTCTGGTTTTTGGAGATTTCAGCCTTTTTGAGCATTATTACACATTGTATTCCTGTTATCGAAATATCCCAGATAACTCATAAATATATATACCTACTAAGTACCCACAAAAGTTAAAAATGAAAAAAAAATTAAAATAATATAAAACAAAACAAAATTGGACAAAAGATTTGAACTGACACTTTACAAAGGAAAATATATAACTGTCTAAGTACATAAAATATGTTCAATATCATTATTTATCAGGAGTTTGCAAATGAAAACTAAAACAAGATACTTCTATTCATTAGCAGAATGGCTGAAAGGAGACACAAGAAATATTTTGGAGTAAAGGAAATGTTCCATATTATAATTTTGGTGATTGTTATACAGTATTTTTATATTGGTCAAAAGTCATCAAACTCTACTTTTAAAATGCATTTACTAAGGCTATAAATCAAAAATCTAAAAATAAAATATAACAAATAAAATAATTAGCATATAATATATATAACGTAATACAGTAAAATAATAAAATTTAATAAAAATTATATTTAATCCAGGGTAAAATATTGAAATATATTTGAGGTTACTGACATGTCTTTCCTGCAGTGATAGAAGATAGAAATGAAGGCGATAAGGAAGTAGGAGAAGGGGGAAAATTGTCTATGATATGATACATTTATATGTAAAATTATTAATATGTGTATATGAGTGAGTGATTGCACAAGAGATGCATTAAAAGATGCACTGAAATGTTAGTGGCAGTTATTTAGGAATGGTGAGATTACAGGAGATCTTAATTTTAATATGTGTTTATGTATCATTTAAATATTTTAATGGTGAGATGTATTATTTATTTAATACTGAATAAAATAAAGCTGTTTTCCTATAAGAAAAATAAATTTTAAATACACTTGTTTAAAAAATGACATACAGTAAAGCACACATAAGTAAAATAACCATGAAATCAGAAATAACAAGGTAATATTGGAGGATTGGGGTGGTTAAGGTTAGGGGAGAAATATTCTACAAATCAAAGAAACAAGGTTGTGGAACCAAAGATTAAAAATTAGCAAAGAAAAGCAACAAAAAATTTAAAAAAGTAAAACCCAATAGCAAATAAGCATAGGGAAACACAGTAGTAATAGTATAAATGTAAATTAAACCAAAATAAAATACCATCTAATTCTCCTAGACTGGCGAATAAAATAAAGTTGAATAATACTAATTGTCAATGACATTGTGGAATAATAAGAAATGTCTTATAAATGCACAGAGGAAGTGTAAATTGAAGAATGACTTGGAGATATCTGATAAATTTGAAGACAATTTTTAATCTACTGTTAGGGATTCATTCACACATATGCACAAGAAGACATGCACACAAATGTTCACTGCAGCACTGTTTGTAATACAGACAAATTGTAAACAACTTAAATGCTCTTCAACTGAAGGATGGATAAATAATTTCCACTAATCTCATGTATATAAGAGTTGTATCAGGTTGAAGGAAACAATGAGTATGAGACTACTTATTATAAAACAGGCAGGATTAATAGTTGCATGGCAAACTAAACACTAAATTTTGGAGAATGATTGAAAAAGCATAAAAAAAAGCATAAATAGAAATGTGATCAGTATGATACATGTAGGGATTTCCAGCAATGATCTCTTCGAAAACTAACAAGAACAAAAGCAATATAACAAAATGTTATGACGGACAGACCTGAGGGAAAGATGTATGTGGTGATAGATAGATAGATAGATGAACATAGCACACATTTTTAATAACGTAAAAAAGTGAAATATTATGAAAGTATATTTTCCCAACTTCTATTAATAATAGTTCTTCAAAAGAAATATATCTAAAATTATCTGGTACACATTGAGTAATAAAGCTTCACCTTATTTTATTGACTGAAGATGATCTATTACTAAGCTGTCAAAGTTCTATTTGGGATAATTTGTTTGATCAAATTTTCATGAGGAACAGAACTTTAAGACTGGATCTATACCCAATAATTGATCAAATGGTGGAACCAGTCATGCCAACTCTCTTAAAAATCAATACAGATCACTACAATATTGATTGGTCTACAAGGCCAGATATGGATTGTGATGCTATAGGAAATGATTGGCTGTACCTAATTCTATAACCAGTATAGAAGGGGCCCAGGGGAAATGAAACAGCAAAAGCCATCCAATGTGTCAGATGAATTAAATTAATGTAAAATCCTACCCTTCAACTTTGCTTTGGTTATTAGTTCTCAACTTTACTTCCTGGAAAGGGGCTCAGAAATTACTACATTATTCCTGAAGATTTCCTGTACCCATTTTTCAAAGAGCTGATATCAATATTTTGACAATTCAGTAGTGGTGCTAGGGCTCCCCCTACACCAAATTAAAAATCATAATGTAAGATCCAGAGAAGGAAAACTGGTAAATTCAGATTGCTGCATGAGAAGGGACAAGATTGTAATACACTGAAATTTGTTGAAATTTTATAAATTATATTATTATTATCTAATATGCATCTTCCTGAAATATGAAACAATAAATACCTTTAAGTACTCTGTGGCATATGAAATGTTGACTTATTTCCATATGATTATGATTCATTACTAGAGCCAGAACCCATCAAAAGTATAACTGTGGTATACTAATGGGAAGACTCTGCAATTGTGGGCATTTAAAACACAGTAGGCAAATGTATTATTCAGGTGTCTTTTATTATCTTTAAGCTAGTTTCTACATTCACACATGGAACTGCATGATGTAGTCACTGGTAGTCACCTAAGAAGAGTGAAATAACATAATCTGGGTACTCAGTGTAGCCGAATTCTGAATATTCAGCAAAGCAAATGACTCTAATCATCTCCTTACAACTAATGCCAGTGGACTCAAGTAGAGTTATACATAATATCTGCTGCTAGATACAAAGTGTTGCAAGAAGCCCACAGAATTAGGAAGACAAAATGCTATTTCAAAACTTTTTGTTTTCCTCAAGCAAGGGAAAGATGCCAATTATCTCTATAGAACTCTCAGCATGTAAGCCACGACACAGAAGTGTGGGAAAGGTGATCTGATGGCGCTTGCAAGGGAAAAGATGTAGATCACGTTATTCATGGATACCACCTGCTGGTAGCCATGCAGCGCTGCTACACAGAGAAGGGCACAGAGGGGAAATACACCAAGAAATAGAAATGTCAGAGCACATAGAATAGAGAAATGCAATATTTAGAAATGAGTAAGTGAAAATGAGTAGGCTTGAGAGCAAGTCATCTCATTCTTTCAAGAACTTTGCCAACATATTTCTGATTTTGATTTGAAATGTCTGTGGTAGTAGTGACATAAAGCAATTAGCTCCACTTTATAAGTTTGAAGCTAGTAATAACTGCACATAATCCAACTTTATAAGCAGAAGAGGTACAATTTTGCCCCCACCCAAGGGGAAATTTGGTGTTGTCTGGAGACATTTTTAGTTGGGGAGGTGCTACTGACATCTAGTGGGTAGAGACCAGGGTGCTGCTAAACATCCTATAGCATACAGCACAGCCTTCATAACAAAGTACAGTATAGACCAAAAAGAAAATGGTGTCAACCCTGAGAAATCCTGACCTAAAGGAAACAATTCAAAGCTAAAAATACACAATACTAAAGTTAAGCCACAACACTTATACCTTCTGGCACTTATTTATTTGATAAAGGGTTACATAATGCTTACTATATGCTCATTGCTCATCTAAGAGCTTTAAAAACCTTAACACATTTGATTCTCATAACAGCCCATTTTTTAAAATGGAGAACAAAGAGGTTAAATAGCTTAGCCAAGATGCTATGACTAACAAGTGGAGATGCTATAATTTGAACCCAGGGAACCTAGCTCCATGGTCTATTCCCTAAACTATGAAACTATACAATTTGTCTTTCAGTAAATGTATTCTTTTAATCCAGGGAAATATCCAAAAGTAGGGTTGACATTTCAATAATTTTCTTGCCCTCATTGGCATCTTCTGCCAGAAATCCAGGAAGTCAACATATTGACAGTCACTGCTTGCTTTGGTCTCTCTGTTTCAGTGGGTAGATAAGTGTAGTCGGGAAAAATAAACCTCAGTTTTGGAATTCAAATGATTTGAGTTCAAACTCTATCCTTCACCTTTAACTCTGTAGTTTTTACCAGCTTTTTGAGCTTAGTTTCCTTCTTGTAAAATAGTTATTAGCACTTGCAGACTCGTTACAACGAATGAAAACAAGGCATGAGGCGTGCCTAGCACATAGAAGGCATTCAAAGCCATAATAGCCAATAAAAATGGTCACCATTATTATTATATTTAATAGACTGGAATTTCTTAGCAATATCCAACTGGGTCTACATTTCCTCTTCCTTGTATTTTTCTACCTCACTGCCCATCGAAGTCTGAATATTTAGCTCTAGAAAGATCCTTCCCCTTCCAGTCTGCTCCAGTAAATGAAATTCTTTCTTCCATTTGTCTATGAAATGAGTGAAGTCACTAGAATAGTGTATAGACAAATAAATCTTTTTGTGGTTGTGGTTTGGGCCTCTTGAAAAAATATTTCCCTATTTACCTTGTTGCTATCTTGATTCCTTTATCTTATCAGTTCAGATACAAATTCCTGTCTCCTATATTAAGCTTTTAACTAAAGCAAGATAATTTCTTGGTCTCAGATAAAATAACATTATAATGATTTGATTTGTGTTTACAACATCAAATTTAGCATATTAAATTGCCAATAATAGAAGACTAACTCAAGTTAGCTGGGAAAGAAAAGTAGATTATGTATTAATTCACACCACTGAGAAGTTTGGAAATATAGTCAGGCTATGGGGTTTCAAGCATGGCCACCTTTTAGAAGCCTCTGTCTCCTGTGGCTTTCTTTTTGACTACTTCAGAATAGACAAGATGATCAGTAGTTACCCCTGCAAGTCCACACACCTAGGTCACCACTACTCTGCTTTTTCTTTTTTTTTTTTTTTTTTTAAATCTCATGGCACTTACAATCATTTTATTTAATATCATGGCTAGAGTAATAAAGGAAAACCTACAATGGAGAAATCAAGATTATAAAGAGGGTCTTTGTAATGTAGCCCAGGATGAACTAGGAGTCATTCTTTTAACATAAAAGGACAGAAGAGAATACCTTCTTATAGGAATATAAATTTGTAAATGCTACATTACCAACTCTTTTATTGACCAACATAGTAAATTTATAAATATTCTAGAATAAATTTAAAAATTCATAAAAATCCTTTGCAATAATAAAAGAACATTGTTTTTTCATATTCTTTACTCCAAGATAATTCCATCCTGGGAGCTTCTGCTCCTCCCTATTTTACTTTCAAGATCCTACTCCTGCATTCAATAACAGAATTAGAAGTGACTACCAATGACTAACAACCGAGGAGAGAAAATTGACTTTTCTAGGGGCTGGCAGAAAGAAAGGGTGGGATAAAGAGAGTATAGAAATAAGAATTGAAGCCCCAGGACAAAACCATGAGAACGAGTGGAATGAGTGAGAGAACCAGTCATTTATCCATCACCCTGTGGACTTTGAGTGTGTTGGAATACAACATGTGAACCTGAATTCAAAGACTACCTGGACATTGGATCGCTTGCATGTGCTTAACCAAGAGTAAGATAGATTTGCAGTAGATTTGACCACACTGCCTTTTATAAATAGGGAACATAGAGCTAGGGTGACACACTCATTTGAAAAAGTTTATTGAAAAGTTTCTATATGCTAGAATCTGTATCATCATCTCTAAGAATATACAATTAGTACAATATATTCCATGCCAGAAGATAGTGCTAGGTTCTGTAACAGTAATACGAACAAAATTTTATGGGAATGAAGAAAGAAGAGACAGTAGAGAGAAACATCTTAGTTATAGATCCTGGACAAGAAGAGAAAGGCAATTGGAAAGGAAAACACATGGGCCATATCTTTTGGAGCTTGGAAACTGGGAAGGCTTTAAAGTAAGAACTTAAGCAATTAGAAATAAGAATTTATTATAAACAGATGTTTTTAATATCTAATGACAAAGCAGAAGCCTGGGTATTGGAACTATGGAACCAGAGTCAAATCAAATTGACTTGATCTTTAGTGTTCCAGGAAAAGATATGTATTTCCTGAAATATCTTCCCTGATAAGCAGGTCCCAGAACCAAGAGGTGGAGAATGGATCCATAGGAGATGGTGATACCAGATGCAGGAGGACTACAGTTGTAGAGTTACTATGCAGTATTTCATGACTGAAGAGTAAATAAATATACACTCATTTGTGTTCTTCTCCTCTATCCTCTCTATCTAGGAAATCAGCATTTTTAAAATATGAGTCCTAGTGAGCATAGGGCTGAAATGAATCAAATTCTT
Organism: Cebus imitator; assembly: GCF_001604975.1. NCBI lineage: Eukaryota > Metazoa > Chordata > Mammalia > Primates > Cebidae > Cebus > Cebus imitator. The sequence goes on along the minus strand of NW_016107352.1, from coordinate 616,917 downwards.
AATACGATTCCTTTTTTCCTTAGAACATCACTTCTAAAGTGTTTCAATGGAATTAATAAAAATGGCAGAGGATATATATATGCCCTCTGTTGGTTCTGATGGCCCAGCCCAAAGCAGCTCTTCTTTGCCATGAGAATTTTGTAACCTAGTTATTTATTTATTCATATTTGCCTTAGATCATTATTAAAATGTTTATCCCCAAACATTTTTCTAACAGATAATACAAAATGTACAGTTTATTAAGCAGCGTTGGGTGCCAAGAAAACAGGCTCAATTTGAAAAGCTCTGTTTCAGAGCAAGAGAAAATCATGTCGTGATCTCCAAGTGGTACAATGTCTAAAGTTGGATAAAATTATTTCATTATTCTCCCTCTCACCCCTCCTCCTCCACATCCTATGAGCATTCTATCTTTTGGAAATTCATGTCATGTATATATGTCCAATGTAGTGAACACTGATTCTACTGCTTTAAACTGGTTCCTTCTCAACAGGCTTTTGAATCTATCCTGAAAATAAGAAAACTTTTTCTCTTAGAGTCGTTCTGTAAATTTAAAGCATAATTTCCAGTTTTTTAAAAAACAGCTATCTTATATTGTTTTAAAGACATACAGTTCTTTTCAGACAAATTTGAGGAAGATTTTGAGGGAAAATGTCAAATTTGTTTTGGCCAATTATTAATTTACCGAATTGACTTCCATCTTCCATGCCAGACTATGTAAGAAGGACCCTGATATATGCTGACTAATCAAGGTTCCTACTCTGAATATATCATAATGCTTGGCTTTTACTGTCCTGTTTATAATCAAGATTCCTTAAACCAAGAGATGAGAATCACTTTGACAGATGCTGGACTTTGTTGTAACAAATATTGAATGGAATATTCTCTCAAGGTGGTCCTACCTCTTGCAAAATCTGTCCTTCACTTTCTTGACTCTTCCAAATTAGAAACTAATATATAACAATAGATCCTAAATAATTCCCACAAATGGAATTTTTGAACAATTATGAAAATATATTATGCATGTAGCCATATTCTTAGCAGCTTACTGATTTCACTTATGAAATTTCTTTCTCTGGGCAAAGGTTGCTCAGAGAGTTGGTATAATGGACTCCTTTAATAATACAATCATTTTATTACGAGCCCTGGTCAAGAGAAACACTAGGGCACAAGATTCATAATATGATGAACTTCTCAAGGATAGTCAAGGCATTCTTCTTCTCATATTTGCTTTAGAAATGTAGACCCTTCTGTCACAGACAAACAAAAAGCAACAATTAAAATTTAATTTTTATAAATGTACAGTATACTCCAATTCCAGAAAGAGAAGGGCTTAAATTAAGATATTTGCATTACCAATTGCTTTGCAATTTTTATTTTCTTAAAGAATTCTGTTATGCTCAACACAAAATAGAGATGTAGGGGCAGTTGTAGTGATAGAGGCTGAGGCCTGTTTTAGCTCTAAAGTTTTACTTTAGCTATAAGTGTTTTGCCACCTACTCTTTCATGCCGGTGGCAGAAGCATATGGTGCTCCTGTGGCCTGGTACCAGATAATCAAGCATGCTATCATTAAAGTGGTAATTCATAACTACCTTTGGCATTTTGTATGTTTAATTAAACAACATTTTAAGAGGTATTGTATGATAACTGTTAAGAAACTCTGGATTCAAAAAAAAAAATAGAAACTCTGGATTCATATCATGTAGGTTTAAGTAGAGCTCTGTCACTTACTACCTGTATGTGTTCCAGCAAATTACTAAATACCTTTTCTTCCATTTCTTGGCCTGTAGAGTAAGTAAAATAACTTTTTCTACTAATAGAAGACTGTTAGTATAAAATTAGATAATGCTTGCAGAGCATTGGTAATAGCAACAGCCATTCTATAAGAAAATGTTAGTTTTACATAAATACCTTGCATTTCATTGTAATTTATTCTTAATTTTATGTCAGTTCAGTCTGGGGGAAATATTTCATTTTCCCCACTAAGTTTGTTTATTCTCTTTAGCTAATATTGACAGTCTATTTTACTTTCTATTAAAATCAGTTAATACGTTTTGCAGAAAGACAAAATTGAGAATCATTACTGCTAAGATTCTTATAAAAGTATAAAACACATTTACTAGGTAAAGGTCCCTTTATCCCTTTATCCCACACAGAGACATCTTTGGATTTTGTTTTCATTTGCATTTGATTTTTGTTTTGTTTTAATTAAAACAGTGGAACTGTATATTTGGATTAAACCAATAACTGCAATTTAACTAGCTGTAATTGTCCATTCTTTAGTGATCTTAAGATCTCAGTGGACTTTAATGAGCAGAGTCATCGTGTATTATTGTGCCAGTTCTGTGTACATTATGTCAAGGAAGTTATTCATATTGTAATCTAAGTGAATGACAACCCTGGAATAGAGCAGTACACAACCTGTGAAGCTGTACATGACAAGTTTAACACAGCCATAAACATGTATACATCTTCTTGTCCTTTAGACATGGTTGTAAAAGTAGTTATGATAGCGAAATCTCACTAACTGAATGTTCTTTTTATACACCAGAGACATTTTATTTTCCAATTTTACGTTATGAGTAAAACCATATATTTTATTTAAAAAAATTTACAAATACATAATAGTTGTACATATTTATGGAGTGCATGTGATATCTTGATACAGGCATATGATGCATAATGATCAAATCTGGAAAATTGAGAATTATCACCTCAAACATTTATCATACTTTGTATTAGGAACATTCCAAATCTACTCTTCTAAGTACTTTGAAATATACAATAAATTATTGTTAACTATAGTTGCCCTATTATGCTATGGAGCTTATAATAAGTAGGATGTTCTTCACAGATATTAATTTCTGTGGGAGTAGCTTGAGGGGACTCCTAGAAAAGACAGTAAAGAGTTCCAATGCTAAGAAGCTATTTAAAGGTCTTAAGTATGTGAATCTGTGAAATAGCCATTTCTCTGTTTTGATTTAGGGAAAAAGTTCTTTGAAGAGTTGCAATTGCTGATGCTTTATTTTCCTTGTACCATTATATGACTTATGAATACATGCTTTAGAATTAGATTTTTTCCAGAACTTTTTTTTATTATGAAAAAGACATTTTGCAAATAGAAGAAAATGTCAATAAACACATTGATTCAGGTTATTGAGCTTTCAGAAACATGAAATAGGCTGTTCATACAAAGAAATAAGTTTATGTTTGTGAATAACTTCCATTTTTATAGCCATCATACATCCACGTATGGTCAATTTGGCTTTGTTATTTCAAAAAAATGTTGATCATACTTTTTTAATTTTCAAAGACAGAAATTAAGAGTCTTTGAAACTAATGAGAACAAAGATAGACTGTATCAGAATCTCTGGGACCCAGCTAAGGCAGTGTTAAGAGGGAAATTTATAGCACTAAATGCCCACATTAAAAAGATAGAAAAATCTCAAGTTAACAACCTAACATCACATCTAGTTCTCTTAAAAAACTGAAGAGCCAAGAGAAAACAAATCCAAAAACCAGCAGAAGACAAGAAACAACCAAAATCGGAGCTGAACTAAAGAAGACAGACACACCCAAAAAAACTATTCAAAAGATCAATGAATCCAGGAGCTGGTTTTTTTGAAAATAATAATAATAAAATAGACCACTAGTTGGACTAATGAAGAAAAAAAGGGGATATTACCACTGACCTTAAACTGGTCATTCAACTTCAGAAGTATTTGAGAAGATCAAGGGAATTGTTGAAGTACAAAATAGCATTTTCTCAGTTACATACAGCCTTATTACATTGTATAGTAGACTAGGAGTTAGATGTCAGAAGACCCCGTTCTGGTCTTAGAACTGCCAATAGATAGCTGTATTTGTTTAAATGAGCCGCTTTTTCTTTAAATATCTTCTTCCTCTAATAAAATATACTTTTCTGAACAAAAATATAAGTTTTACCCATTCACCTCACTCATTTGTTCTGTACATAAATGAGATAATGTATTGGGAGCACCCTATAAATTATTACATACAATGCCATTAAAAGATAAGTTATCATGAAATATGGTTAGGTGTAGGTTCTCACGTATTTTTCCTTATTTTATTATTATTATACTTTAAGTTCTGAGACATATATGCAGAACATGCAAGTTTGTTACATAGGTATACACGTGCCATAGTGGTTTGCTGCACCCATCAACCTGTCATCTACATGAGGTATTTTTCCTAATGCTATCATATAGCTATTTCCTAGCTATATGAGCTTGGCCAAATTTTTTAACTTTTTTAATATTTCATTTCCTCACCTGTAAAAGGTTTAAAAAGAGTTTAATAATATAACTGACTTCCTAGAATTTTTGTTCACTTTCTATGAGATAACCTTGTATTGTTTGAGTTTCCTCAAAGGCAGATATTGAGAAGATTCAAGTGCAAGTAATTTAATGGGAGGTAGGGAAGGGAAACACAGAAGGGAAAGAAGCAATAAAAGGTGCATCAACAGGCAAATTACTAACCTGGGTTACTGGAGCATACTTCTGAGAAACTCTAAGGAGTGCCACAGAAATTATATCTCAGGTACATTTGTGTGTGTGTGTGTGTGTGTGTGTGTAAAAGAGTGTGTGTGTGTAAAAGACAGTGTGTGTGTATGTGTAAAAGAGAGAGAGAGAGAGAGAGTGTGTGTGTGTATGTGTGTGTGTATTTGCTTCATTTGGACAATTTCTATTAACCATCTGCAAATTCATTAATACTCTCATTTCTCATGTTCAGTCAAATCATCACTGAGTTCTTATTTCTGATATTACATTTTTCACTTCTAGAATTTCCACCTGCTTCTTTCTTATAATTTAAATTTCTCTGCTGAACTCTGCCATCTGTTCTCTACTTGTTCTGGTTACCACTGCTGCACAATAAATTACTTGCATACTTAGCAGTTGAAAATAGCCATTCTATTGCCCGTGATTTCGTGGTAATTCAGGAAAGATTCAGATTTTGATGTCTTTTATGTGGTTGCACTAAAATGTCAGCTGGGGCTGCAGTCATCAGAAGGCTTAACTGATCTGCATATCAAGTAGTCTCAACCCATAGTAGACAACTGATGCCGGATATCACCTGGAAACTCAGCTAGGGCTATTGGTCCAAGTATCTACATATGTCCTCTCCAGGATGGCAAACTGAAAGTAGTCAAACTTCTTATCTGACGTCTGGCTTCACTTGGAGGAAACATCCCAACAAGACAAGAAAAAAAAAAAAAAAAGCTGCACAATCTCCTTAAATAAAGGCCCAAAGTCATATAGGATCACAGATAAAAATTATATTAGATTGCAGACCAAAGTGTGTCTATATTTAAGGGGTGGTAAAATAGATATCACCTCTCAGCAAAGAGTGCCAAGGAACTGAGGGACTGTTTCCAAATAACCATAAAACTTTTAACTTTAAATTATGTAATATATTTATCATAGTTCTCTTAAAGACTTTTTCAGCTAATTCCAACATCTGTGTTATCTATAAGTCTGTTTCCACTAACTCTTTCTTCTCTGAATGTGTGTGACTTATCCTGCCTTTTTATATACTCTTCAGTTACCCTAAAAAAATGACAAATATTATGTCTAAATGAACAGCAGGGATTAAATTAATGTAGTGAAATTACCCTAGGAAATAACATGCTTCTTCCTCAGACAGACCTCTAGGTCGGGCTGCTGAGGGAGTATTACCTAGAGTTGTATAATCTATCTTGGCTTTAGAGAATCTTTTGTTGGAGCCAATTCCCTGCTGGATTTACTATTGGATGGTGAGATTAGGTCTTTCCTGAGCAAAGGAAGATGCCAAAAATCTCTTTCTACCAACCAACTGGCAACTTTATGGATGAGTTTTCTTTGGAGAGTTTTCTTTGCCTTCTAATTCTTTAACCTTCTTTCTAGGCACCAATATGCCAAGGTATAAACTTGTTTTCCAAGTATTAACTTGGTGAAGGTTGTAACACCCTCAAGGTGCTCTCTCTGAGCTCTCCTGATACACCCTCAAACCTCAGCGGCCAGCTGCCTTGCACCTAATGAGGCTCTGTGCACCCTGGGGGTACACCCCTTAACTTTCTTTCCCTCTACCTATCCTTTACAAAGTGCTGCTGTGCATTCAGTGAAAATCCCATGAAATAGAATTTTTTGGCTGTGTTTGTACTTGCTCTGTGACTAGGATTCTCAGGAATCTAATCATTTATTGTCTTCTACATATAGCCATTCAAAGTCCATTTAAAAGTTGCATCTTTCTCCTTTCCCCTATCTGTTGGAAGGTTTTCCCCTTCTTCCAACATGCCCCATGATGACAGCAGGTATGGGTATCTTCTCTCCAAAAAAGGGATAATTCCTTTTTGGAATTTAGCTTGCTTGGATTCCTTTATATTGTCAGTTCTCTGAAGAGTTTCTGAGATACTACAATTTTATAGTAGCTCATATGACCTATTTTTGTTGTTAGGATTGGGGATGATGGTCTTTTTCAATGCTCTATATCAGGAACTGATTTTGAATGAAAAACAGTTTCCTGGAGGTATAGCATGACCTTACTCTACAGTGCTGAGTCTACAATGAAGTGCTTCTATTGAGGCTCTCTACAGATTCTATACATGATAAAATTTGACAACATATCCCTGGCACAAGGCCATGAATGTCTACTTTTGGTCATCCCAAATGAATGTGAATTGCTTCTAATCTTCTTTTCTGATGAGAATTGAAGGAAACACTCTTGTCATATCAATAGCCTCATGCCCTGTGCCAGAAACTATATTATCTGTTCTAGTAAAGGTATCACTATGGCATATAAGTTGTAACTGGAGCTACCAATTTTTTTAAATTTCAGAAGTGCACCATTATCTACTGTGGTACATCTTGTTTTCACAAGGGCAATATCAGCATTCTTTACTTTTTGAATGTAGCCATTCAGTGTCTGCCATTCTACCTATGATGCTTCTGATGTACTATCTTGCATGGTGTAATGGGGTTTAAGGGGCTTTCTGATGGCCTTTTCTACCATAATGGCTATTATTCCAAAGGTCAAGGAATCAATATGTGCATTCCATCATCTGCTAAATCTATCCATCCTTTTAAGCACATAGATATTAAAGAAATAAGTGCATGGATCCCTAGACCACTGAATCCACTGTCAGCTGGACTTGACCTTACGACTCTATTTTCCACCTGGCTTTAGTATATCTTCATGCTAACAAGAGGGTTATCATAGCACTGATGTGTCAGAGACAATCTCCAGACAAGGTGAGATGGGCATCTAATGCAGTACACCAAATTATTCCAAAATATTAGCCATTTAAAACAACAAACATTTCTTATCTCATATAACTTCTGAGAATCAGAAATCCAGAAGAAGCTTAACTATTTGATTCTGAATTAGGACCTCTTTGAGGTTGCAGCTAAAGTGTTGGTTGGGATAGAGTCATCTGAAGTTATGATTGGGGCAGGGAATCTGCTTCTATGGTGGCTGAGTCACATGGCTGTTTGTAGGAGGCCACAGTTCCTTGCCACATAGACCTCCCTTCAGAGCTACTTGAGCATTCACACAACATGGCAGCTAGCTTCCTGTAGAACAAGTGACCCAAGAGAGACAGCAAGGAGTAACCCATGATGTCTGTTACTCCAAAACACATATTATCATTTCCACCATATTCTATTGATTAGAAACAAGTTATTAAGTCTCAGTGAATTAAAGCAGGGGATTTTTCCTGAAACAGGATAACTAATAGTGGAACACAGCTAATGATGGTTATACCTCTTGAGAATTAAAGCCTAGCCCAGAAGGAAGCCGGGCCTAGGCATTTTGTCATAACAATAGATTGGTGAATTAATGACAGAAAATGAGAGTCCTGTGGGGCTGGTCTTGAGGAAAAGGGGTAATAAAGTGTAAACTTGGAGGTCACAGGGCCTGAGGGGAAAACATTAGACCTAGGGGTTTCCCTATTCCTTTGTCACCTTTACCAGTGTGTTGAGAAGGCCTAATCCAACACCTATAGATTGATCACCATGCTAGAACTCATTTCAGATTTCTTGTATAATTAGCCAATTATCTATTCATATCACCAATTTGTAGGGTTCATCATCCACAGCTGCCTGCACTTTGCCTATAGAAGAAGCAATGCTTAAAACCCTGCCGAGTCTCTTCTGAGCTTTCCATGAATATATTCATTTTCTATCACCAAGGGTGAATCCTTATAACTGTAAGGAAGTGATAATGAGGAAAGGAAGAGTTCCCAGCCATTGTTCTTGGAAAGGACCGGGCAGTGATTAAAAACCATCCCTCTTATTCACTACCCTTCTGTTTATTGGTTACCCTTCTATTAACCAAAACTGGTTAATGAAATTATCAATTTCCCCTTTCATGCTAGATATTTTAAAATGTATTATGTTGAAGAAATAAGTGTGCTAAGCTTCTAATAACCCCATTCATTTTTATCAGTACCAGTAGAATATCTTTTAAATGAAATGTGAATGGAAGATCCAGACCTTCTGTGATCATTAGAGATTTCATTACACTTTTCCATGAGATTGACATTGCTAACCCTAGTGCCTTGTTCATTCAAATGAAAGTAATTATATTCCATCTTAGTCACCTTTTTGAATTTATAATCTTAGAGGGAAAACTATTTTTTTCAACACATTGGGCTATAATTTTATGGATTTTTAGAGTTTCTAAGTTTGTCAATCACTTCAAAGTTTACATGGAAGTTTTTATTTTTAACCAAGTACAAAAAAGTTGAAAGACGTTTTTTCAAGAAACCATCATTAACAATGTTGCCAGATTACATCAACATACCTGGCATTGAGTTTCTGTGTGAATAGACAAATATTACCAGTCTCCACTTTCCCACATTTCCATGGAAATAATCATCAAAATTCAGTGAAATATTGCCAGCTTCTTGGAATATTAGTTAAAAACCTGGAATGTCCAGGGAAGATATTCCTCTAATAAAAATAGAATTAACCTTTTAAGACAGAACAATGGGACCAGGCAGAAAACAGATGATTTTTAACTGACTTTACTTCTAGACTTACCTCAGAGTTTTTAGGCTTTATCTAAACAAAAATTTTCTACTAAGAGACAGTTTCTTTCTGAGAAAGTAGAATTCATATAAATCACAACTCTCTCTGTTATTCTTCATACTATTATTTGATTTTTCAATATTATTCATCACATTTAGAGGTGGTATTCTGTGTCTTAGTTCATGACGTATGGCATAGAAGGAAGAGATATTGAAAGTATGGATATTAGATATTAATCACAGAAAATTTTCCCTCATATATTATTAAATTCACCTTTCATTTACATTTCATTAATGAGGCATCTCTTTTCTTTGTGTTTCCTGCAAGTCTTCTGGAGAAGATAACTGTTTAGAAACAGTGATATGTGATTTGGTGATGTGTCTAAAATTGCCTCTAGAGCCCTTGCTGAAAGTATTGTGAATATTCTTCCCATGCGTCAACTTTTCAAAAAGTTGGTAGTAAGAGTGATAGTAAAAGAAGAGAAAATACTGAAAATATATAGTAAACAACATAACCTTCGTTCCAAACAATCAGAATGAATATTATGACTAATAAGAACACTGTCCACAATTAGTGCATCTTTATTTGTGCCTAATGCAGGACTATGCAACCCGAAGGTGGAGATAAGTAGGATAGATATTAGGATGTAGAAATAATGATGAAGGCATGTATGTATTTCTTTAAACAGAGCAGAAAAGTTGGTACAATGTAAAATTTTAAAGTATGGTAACTGATTTTACCATCCTCATCCTCCTGCCCCCCCGGACACAAAAAATAAATGAAAATGAAAAGCAGAGAAACAATCTTAAGCTATTAAGATATAGGACTTATTTGAATGTAGGAAATGTTATATAAATACTAACATGGAAAAATAGAAACCATTTCAATTTTCTTTAAATTTATATGAAAATATTTTATTTTATATGCAATGCATACACGAATGAATTCATCCCCCACATCAGTAATCATTTCTTTATCAGATAACAGGATTTGCATAAAGATGAGTTTCATGGGAAAATTGATTTTGGTATATTGTTAGTAATGTATAATTTGGTGAAGTCTCCAACTATGCAAAGGAGCCCCCCATGATGGAAGGGGCTCATTAATGCCCCATGACAGTGCATGAGATGCTGAGCAATTTTAAGAAACTTTTTAAATTTCAAAATTAAAAAAAAATTAGGGTGACCATGGAAGAAGATATATTTTGAAGTTATTTCAGAAGGGTAAATGCTCTAAGCTTTCTTTTGTGTCCTCAAAATAAAAAGAATTCTATAGCATTTTTAAAGCTTTCATTGCATTAAAAAAATGTTGCAAAGGAAAAATGAACAAGACATGAAAATAATATTTTGTTACCATTTTGTCAGTAAACCATTGACAGTTTAAAGTTTTGTTTGAGAAAGTAAAAACTTATTTGACTGTCCGTCATTCCTGGTCACTCTTTAGACACCTACAAGAGAATGTGCTTTACCTAAAACAAACTTTCTCTTTCTGAGATCCAAATAGCACTTTTGTAACGAATAGGCCTCTAGGAGACTGAGGAGCATGTATTTTGAATAATGGGATATTTCCTTTTCCCCTTATTGTTAACTTTGATAACACCCTTCAATGTATCAAACTCTTTACAAATAGGAAATTAATAATTACAACTGTCTTGCTACATAGATGTGTTTCTATCCATAAAGATGGCAATTTCTTTGAGTTGAGTCATTGAACATTTTGTAAAGCATAACATTTATGAAATTATATTGTTATACATGACTACTTTTTAAAGTATTTTTCATCAAATACTTTTCATATTCCTATGTTTACAGTAAACATTCATATGTTTACAGTAAGCATTTTCATATGTTTACATATATATGTAACTGAAATTAAGACCTTACTATGCAATGAAGGCTGATATCCTCTATTCTGTCATAGTTAGGTAACTCTTAACTTGCTATATTTTGTGTTTTAATTGTAATTGCTTGTCTAGGCCTATTAAATCAATATCACAACCCATTTATGAGCTGTATTTTTCAATTTGGAAAACACTGCTATAAAGATCTCAAAATATTATTCTCTGATCCCAATGGGAAGAAATCTAGGAAATTGAGCTTTCTCCTAGAGATAATAAGTTCCCTACAAACAAACAAACAAAAACCCTCCTTCTTCTGGAATAATTCAATAAGAGAAGTGAGGTAGGAAACTGTTTCAGGCATATGGATCTGTTTAACTAAATGCCTTCAAGCAATGCCTAAAGCTTGATGGTAAAATCCCAGAATCTCACATCATAGGAAATCTACAGTACTACCTTTGAATTTACCCTGTAGTTCCCCTTTATTGCTTATAGAGATGGAGTTATGCATGAAATGTGGAAGGACCAAAGGAGCCAATTGTCTCTTTGCTTGGAATAAGGTCATGAGGGAGAACTAGAATCATCTTAAGGACTGTGAGATGTCAGTGTGAACAACATTATTTTCAGCATAGTGATATCATATCAACGTCAAATAGGGTGGGCATTATGATAGATGGCTAATGGAGTCAAATGACATACCAAATGGTCTCCTAGTTCTATAAGCCTGGCAGGATATATTTAGTATGTTTATTACAAAAAAGTTTTGAGGCATTTTCCTAGAGCCTAAAATTAGTTAGCATTTATTTCATTTAAATTTGTATTTGTTTTTTAAACATGTTCTGCAGTTTTCTTATACCACAAGTTCCCAGGCATGCTTCTTCTGTTTTAATCATATACACATGTATATGTTTTTTTAAATTACACATTAAAGTATATAGCCCCTGAAGCCCATCAAAAGGAAAACCTACACAGCAGACAATGTTATTGTTCTCTTACAAAAGAAAAGTAAAAAACAAACAAACAAACAAACAAACAAAAAACAAAAAAACAGCATGACTAGAAGATTTTTTTCTCATTTAAAATATTTTTTCTGGGACAATATTATTTTTAGGGTCAATGTAAGAATTTAGCGGCATGCCTTACTCTATAGGGTCCATTATCTAGCATTATGCATTATCTCTGACTATGAATTATATTCTAGTAAAAAGGTGGTAAAGAAATCACTTTTTAGAACCATATTATCTTATTCAGGTTTTTGAAGTGTTTATGCATATTGAAAAGAGAGCTTAGGATTCCCAAAGGCTTAATGCACCCATACTAAATAAAGAAGAGGGTCTCTTTTTCCCAGTCGGCCTACTGTGGGGATAAGAAAGACCAAAAGACAAGAAAAAGAAATTCAGTAAGCAGGCTGCACTAAATTTAATACAAAACATGTCCAGTTACCCCAAACAAATACATCTGATACACCTTAAAATTCTAATCAACTGAAAACATTTACACAAAAGTTGAAGTCATCATATTGTATAAAGTCTATGTTCTCTTTGGCATAAAATAAGAAAGTATAAGAAAAGGACATACATATAGATAGGGTACAAATGTACCCTTCTCAACAAGATGCAAAAATAAAGCTCATTTTGCTGCTTTTTAAAGAATTGTAAAAGACTACCTCAGCTAGAAGTATGATTTATTTATGACTAAAATTTTGTGTTCAATAGAGTATAATTTGGTCACATCAGCCCACAGCACATTTTCAGTAATTACTTATTCAACAAATGACATGATATTTATCTTATATCTTGTTACACATTTAAATAAAAGCTACCTGATATTCTAATAATATTGGGTTCATTTAGGTATATAAGTATCGCTTCTAACAACAAAGACTTATATAAAATTAATCTCAATAGGAAACATATGTATTTGATGCCCCGTGAATGGAACTCTAAATATATATTTGATGTGAATGGAACTCTAAATATATATTATATTGTAATGTATGTATGTATATGCTTATGGTGGCACTATCATTTTTGTTTTCAGCATAAAATAAGCCATCTTTAGTTATACATAGCATTAGCAACTGTAACATTGCTGAAGTTAAATCTTCTCAATAGTAATATTGAGAGTTTTAGAATTAGCTAGATATTTAAAAAAACTTAATTACTTTAGTCTTAAAGTAGACTCTACATATTTCTTACAAAGACACTTGAAATCATGTGTGACTTGGTTCCAAATACTATAGGTCTATATTATTAATCTTTGAATGCCAGACCAAAAATTAGGATTAAAAGCCTTCCAACTGCAAACCTTTATCTTTAATCATTAGCACATATTTGCATTACAAGCTTGTTAGAAAACCCGAGTTTCCTCTTTGTTGTTACACAGTTTTTTTTTTTTAATTTAACTATAAAATTTCTGCTCATTTTTGTGGCTTATGTAAACCATATTGTTTTAGTGTCATGAGAAGGGATCCACTGAATGGACAGGAAGCATTAATAAAATACGTCATTTGCTGGAGAAAATTTTTGCAAACAATGCATCTGACAAAGGTCTAATATCCAGTATCTGAAAGGAGCTTAAATATTTAAGAAAACAACAACCCCATTAAAAAGTGGGCAAAGGACATGAATAGACACTTTTCAAAAGATGACATACATGTGGCCACCAATCATTTGAGAAGAAGCTCAACATCACTGATCATTAGAGAAATGCAAATCAAAACCATATGAGATACCATCTCACACCAATCAGAATAGCTATTACTTAAAATGTCAAAAAGTAACAGATGCTGGTGAGGTTGCAGAGAAAAAGGAACACTTATACATGGTTGGTGGGACTGTAAATTATTTCAACCATTGTGGAAGATAGAAATACCATTTGACCCAGCAATCCTATTACTGGGTATATACCCAAAGGAATACAAATCATTCTATCATAAAGTCATGTGCACACGTCTGTTCATTGCAGCACTATTTACAATAGCAAACACATGGACTCAACCAATCAATGATAGACTAGATAAAGAAAATATGGTACATATACCATGGAATACTATGCAGCCATAAAAAAGAAAAAGAGCATGTCCTTTGCAGGAACATGGATGGAGCTGGAAGCCATTATGTTTAGCAAACTAATGCAAGAACAGAAAACTAAATACCACATGTTCTCACTTAAAAGTAGGAGCTAAATGATGAGAACACATGGACACATAGAGGGGAACAACACACACTGGGGCCCGTCAAAGGGTCATGTCTCATTGGAATCATAAACATAATGTGTCACAGCTGTGGTGATAATTATCCCTCTGTAGTGATAACAAACAAAATCTATATTAGTTCTGTACAAAAGCATGGGCTAAACACACACATGCACACACACACATACATACAAAGGCACTCTGTCACTGAATGAAACATTTTTAGGTAGGGCCAAACAGAATAAGAAGAAATGTTAAAGAGTAAACCTTTGAATTTTAATTCCACTATAGGGAAAAAAGAGTGATCCATTTGTCAAACAATAATTAAGAAAAGTAAGTTCCCTTTTTCAGTAGAAACAAACATTTTCTTGATAATTAAAGAGATTTAATTGCATTAATTGCTCTATAGTTCTATCCATTTCAGTGTATAACACCGTTGGGTGAGTGTAATTGGAAAAAAATAAGAAGAATTATTTAAGGTAGAGAATAAAAGAGATGGCAAATCCTTGACTTGGTGTGGGCTTAGATAGCCTTAATGTTTTACCCGGACTGCTTGTAGAAGCTTCTAGTGGGTTTATAAAAGATTTGAAAGTGGCATGGTTTTTATATACGTCCACAAATTCTTTGATAGCCTTTCTTTCAAGTGGCAATGTTTTATTTCCTGCCTCTTGAGTGTGGGCTGGATTTAATGACTCCCTTCTAATGAATAGTGTGTGGCAGAAGTGATGGTTATGGCATATAATATTAGGACATAAAATATATTTTGGCTCTCTCCTTGGTCTGTCCTCTTGGATCACACTCTCCCAAGGAAGCAGCTGCAATGTCATAAAAACATTCAAGGAGCTCCAGAAAGAGGTCCATTGGAAGGACTGAGGCTTCCAGACAACAGCCTTGTGTGTGAGCTATCATGGAAGCAAATTCTCCAACCCAGTCAAACCTTCCAACGACTGGAGCACCAGTTGACACCTTATGGACCACCTCATGAGAAATTCAGAACCAGAACCACCCAGTATAGCTATTTCTAGGCAATAAACGATTGTTGCTTTAAGTTGCCAAGTTTTAGGGTAACTTGTTACCCTGTAATAGATAGCAAGAACTGAGGAGCTGAACTAGTTGTATCATTAATACCAGCTGAACAAAACAGAGTGCTGAAAGTGCCCAAGAAAACCACTCCAATGGTGCAGGAAGGACTTACTGATGTCTGCAGTCATCTTCCCTCAGAAGGAACACCCTCAGCCTTAGCTGATCATAGACCTCACATTTCACTCCATTTAATCAAGAGAAGAAAGAACACAATTAGCACAATTTTGGTCTATGTAGGAACTAAAACTCCTTCTTTCAACTCCTCTCTGTCTTACTATACCTCAAGGAGGAACAAGAATCTGGTGGAAAAACACTCTATAACACCAAGGAAGGGCATGTACTGCATTCAATTTGTTGGGGAAGGATTATGGGTTAACAAGTCTGGTCACATTTAGACAATTCTCATGAAGGCTGAATGGTGAAGACTCTGGGGTTTCTACTATAAAGTAAGTCTACACAATCTTCTCTCTTTCTTCTTTTTTCCTATTCTATTCACAAGTCTGCTATAAGTCCAGAAGTGGTTCTTTGAGAAAAAAAACAAAACAAAACAAAACAAAAAAAAACCACTGGCTGTTTCTTTCTCTCCTCTCTTCTCCTTCCTGGGAGCTAGGACTAGACTTTTGCAATATACAACTTAATACAGTTTCATTTTGGGCAATAGAGGAAAATTCTCTCCCTGTCTCTGTCTCTGTCTCTCTGTCTCTCTCTCTCTCTCTCTCTCATGGATGGATGGATAGATAGATAGATAGATAGACAGATAGATAAATAGAGAGATCCGTATCTATACCTGTCTCTTTCTTTGATTGATAGATATAGATAGACACAGATAGATTTGTGTCTTTTTCTGTACCTCTCTCTCCTTGTCTCTATCTCTCTCTCCTCTCTCTCTCTTTCTCTCCTTCTTTTGCTACTTTTTCTCAAACATCAGCACAGGTGTTACCATTCATGGTTAGGTTCTAGACTCACAGAGCGGTGTTGAAGAGAAGTAGCTTACCAAATATAGAGGAAAAGAGCCTTTCCATGAAGACCAATCTATCTACTAGAGCTTTATACTGGCTTCCAAAGCAAAAATTCAATCCCAAAATGAAATGCCCTTTGCCTTCTTTGTGCTTCTGTGTGTGTGTGTGTGTGTGTGTGTGTGTGTGTGTGTGTGTGTGTGTCTTTGTAGCTTTCAGGAAAAGAGTCCAACTGAGTTATAACAGGGTTCAAATGTTAGTTCTAAGTATCCACTGTTTTTTTGCTTTTGTTCTTTTTAATATTCAATTATTACATGAAATGTGGAAATTGCTTGTATTAATTGGTAAACAAAGTTATGAAATAGATACAATGGCATCAGCCTAGGCTATCTGATTGTCAAATTGTCAGTAAAGCCAATGCTTTGTAAAATGTGAGGAAATGCAAAATTATTCCAAGCAAGAATTGGATACTGTAATAGCAGGCAAAATTCCACAGTATCAGGTTCAAAGTAAGGCACATTGGAAGTAGCAATTTAACATCCTTTGTCCTGATTTTGTAGTTTCTTTACCAAACTCCCTTTATTTGAGAAGGCTGTTTTGCCTGAGTATGAACTGTGGAATTGGATCACAGCTGATACACTGCGAAATAATTTAACTAGTTTGAGAAGGAAGAATAAAAAATTTCCAAGGGTTACAATTGTTATGATATCTTAACAAAGTCTTCCATTTGGTGTGATAAAAACTTTACAAACAAAAACTCTAGTCAGTTTAAAGAAGTGAATATTATGTATTGAAAACATGCATTGAGTTCTGGCATATGCCAAATTTATCATATGACTATCTTATTTAATTTTTCTTTAAAAATGCCTGTGAGGACAGTGATATTATTATCTCTATTTTACAGATAAGAAAACTGAGGCTTAGGGAATTTAAATGTGTTGTTCATCATCACACAGAGTCAGGAGGCGAATATAGGTAGGCTGACCTCACAGTGTTCATTTGTAACCACCTCACTATAGCATCCCTAACGGGAGAGGACCTGAAAATACTGAAGTATTATAAAATATCATCACATTCTGATACAAGATTATGAGTTCTCACTCATATAAATATGTAAACCCTGATTATTGCAAAAGTGAAAAATGAAAGATGTTTACCTATTATGTCTTTTCCTAGCTATCACTGTCTGCCTACTAATATAGTTTCTGTCTTTCTTCATACCCCGCTTTCTCTCTCTTTTTTCTCTTCCTCTATTATAATCTCTCTCTCTCTCTCTCTCTCTCATTCAACTATCACAGGAATATCCAATCCTGTCTCTCTGACTCAAATCTGGTATCTAGGAGATATTATTTGTGTAGCTCAAAATTGCCACCTTCTTCCATACTTTAAACACAGCCTAATCAGTCCCAGCTCACTGTAGGCATTGTTCATGACCAAACAGTGCCCAGCATCCTAAAGAAAAATCTATATGTTGCTCCCTTGCTGTTGCCCAGTGAAGCCATTGTAAAATGTTCTTTTGTTACCTGCATCACTGAACAGATGGCTTTCCTTCCACTTCAACTCTCCTGATGCTGAATCCAAAAAGAGCACTGCTCTGAGCCCTCAGCTTTGTACAGGAATATTAGCGACATCTGCTGTTTGACTCTGTATTATCTCCTCCTCACTTTAGAACTCTGGCATTGAGCCAAAGGGAGCTGAGCTAGACAATCTGAGTACCACTTTACCATGACTAAATGAAAGTATGTTCTCCTCATGACATAAATAAAATGGCATGAAGCCATTTCTTCCCCCAGGCCTTTTGATAGCCAGGGAGAGTTGAGAAGGACTAGCTGTCAGCCCCAAAACCTGCCGTTGTTTTCTCTCCATTAGGCTCCAGTGGCTCCTCATAAAAATGGCCCCCAGCAGCTCCACTAGTCAACCCTCAAAACATGCCCAGATGAATCTGAATCTGCAAGATTCAGGGTTTGGGCATCATTTTATTATTCTGTATACATTGTCAGAAACCCATCATAACTTAGCACTAGGACAGCCAACATACTAATACCTACTCAAACAAGCATCAATTTTTTAAATGCATGCTCTACCTGGGGCTTAAATAGTTCATGAAAACACTGGTAAGTATTTATGATTAAACTAGAAACTCAACAATTCTATGTAACTTACAATCCCTAGATTTTGGAAATTTCCAATTTCAATGTCCTATCAATACATTATAAAAATTATATTTCCATGTATCTCTGTGTCAATTGAGGTATAAAACTACATCTAATGATAGAGGCAGCATTGATAAGGTCCTGATAAGATCTTCTTGGTTCAGAAAAAAGCCACTAAAATAAACTTTTGTTATGAAAATTAAGGTAACAATTTTGCAGGGCAAGTTCATGTGACAATAGCATAAAATAACCTTTTGTGAAGCAATCCAGACTGTCTTTTCTGACATCCACTGCATGTAAAGCTCATCATGGAAAAAATGGACAAAGAGCCTAAGAAACTTAATACCTCTTGGGAAAAAACTTGAGACTCCAAACTCTGCTTTTCAAAGCTCTAAATTCAGACTGATTTAGGAGGTAGAATTTAGAGCTTTAGAAGGTAGAACAGACTGATTTGACTTCTAAGGTCTACTGGCAGAAGTGGGTTCTAAGAATGGAACCATGATCTCTTGATGCCAGTGTCATATTGATGTAGTAACTTAGACATGCCCCTAGGTAAAAGCATGCAGATTGTAATAAGATGTAAAGATAGGAGTTTCCTTCATGTACCACTTAATGAAGAGCTCACTCTGTTCCCAGATAATCTCAGAGGGAGTCATTACATAAACATTGTACCTTCTCTAAAGACAATTATAGTGATATTTGGAGTAGGGTAATATTTGACATCTACATTTTCATGTGGTATCTTGGTTAATTCTCTCAGCAACCCAGTGAGGTAGGCATGTTCATCATAATTTTCCAGATGAGAAAACCTAGGCTGAAAGAAATTAATCAACTTATCTGTATTAACAGGAGTAAATGATAAAGTTGATATTCGGACTTATATCTGCCTAATTCTAAATTTCACACTTCTTCAGAGTTTGAGATGTTGGAAATGAAGTGTTTTCAGGAGATCACAGATTCTAAAATACATTCAGGTGAATACAGACCTCTGTAGAGTGAAGATTGAGAACTTAGAAACTGAGGAAATCAGAAATTGATAATGGCAGGAGATTAGAAAATAGATAATGAAAATCTAGAAGATAAAGGTTGTAGTTGTCAAGGAAGTCAGCAGAGGTGGGTCAAGTACCAGTTATTAAAATCACAGAGATGGGTCTGTGTGAGAGAAGGTGCGGTATACAATTTGAAAAAATTAATTAGGACAGGAGGAGGGTGAAAAGTGAAGAATTACATATTGGGTACGATGTCCACTATTCAGGCAATGGGTGCACTAAAAGCCTGGATATCATCACTACACAATGTATCATGTAATAAAACTGTACTTGTACCCCCTAAATCTATTTAAAAAATTAAAAATTTTAAAAAAGAAAAAATCAATAAAGGCAGTCAGGCTTAGCAGATGGTTTCATAAGTTAATAGGGAGATTTGAAAGTGGAATTAATTTTCTTGACATCTGACATCAAAAAGGTTAGAGATTTTTTACCATATGACATTTAATAAATGCCTTATTTTCTGAATTAAATGGCCTTATAGATTACACTACACTGAGTTTCTGCCACTGGGATACCAGAATCTATATTATTTTATAAATTTAAATCTAAAAGCATGAGTTGGAAAAGAGGGTGTTATAAATTTCCATCACTGGGCTTAGAAATTAACCTAGTAAGTTTAAAAATATTTTATATTAAAACAACACTGTGACAGTGTGCTGACTGACAGGATGGCTTACTGTCTTTCCCAAATCCATTCTCTACATTCACCATCATAACAGAATCCAATTTTGTTAGGGTGAGGGATACTAGCTAAAAGACTATATTTCACAGATTTTCTAGTGCAAAGGCACAGCTTCAGTCAATGAGATGTGAGCAGAAGACTTGTGTGAGATTCCTAAGAAAGCATAGGTTGCCTCTCTAAAGATGGCAGAGCAGTAAAATAAAAGGAGATGACATCTCTGATAACCCTGGAGCCAACAACACCAAAGTCTGCCTACTTCTGGGCTTCCTTAGGAATGAGTGAAGACTTTCCTGTGTGTTAACACATTACTTTGGGTTTTCCCATTTTATTTGGCCAAATCCGATCCTACCTCTAGGAGTGAGTGAAGACTTTCCTTGCGTGTTAACATTTTACTTTGGGTTTTCCCATTTTTATTTGGTCAAAGTGGATTCTAAGCAAACCAGGACTACTTGGATTGAATTACCATTGCTTTAGGACATTATTAAATGTTAGATAATCTTAAATTAAAATAGAGGTAAATTTACATATTTATCTAATATCAGTTAGATATTTATCTAATATCAAATAAATAATTCAAATAATTTAAAATTTATACATAAAGTTTTTACCTAAGTTAGATCCATAAGTATCAAATATGATTATTTGAACACTTATCTAGGAGGAATTAGTCAGAGTTAGATGGCAACAGGTAACAATTGTCTTGAATTTTTTCATATTTCTAGTATTTAGAGAGTAGGCAACTAAGACAACAAAGTTGTTGAACCATTTCCATACATAACTAATGCTCTATAATAAAAAGGAAAATGTTGAAATGCAACAGAAATGCAGGAATTTATTTTCATCTCCTTTTTTCACTGAAATATATATACTTTTCTACTGTTATATTGTTAAAGAAAATGTGCTATTTAAAAGTAACATGATTCTTATGTATAAATCTTATGATAATCAGTTATACATAAAATTAGTAATAAAAAAATAACATTGTGGAAGGGTCATGAATATTCTTGCTAGAAGGTCTTCCCTAAATTTTGCTGTAATTTGGCTTCCTTACCTACCTGTGTAACTATAGGCCAATAAAAGACATTGGTAAATTGATCCCAGGATTGGGGCTTCCAGAAGTAAGGAGAGAAAGAAAGAAAAGAAATAAAAAAGAAAGAAAGAAAGAAAGAAAAGAAAAGAAAGAAAGAAAGAAAGAAAGAAAGAAAGAAAGAAAGAAAGAAAGAAAGAGAGAAAGAAAGAAAGAAAGAAGAGAGGGAGGGAGGGAGGAAGGAAGGAAGGAAGGAGGGAGAGAGAAAAGAAAAGAAAAGAAGGAAAGAAAGAAAGAAAGGGCCATGAAACAGTACTAAGTAGGGCACCATGCATAATTTAAAAATCTTCTTGTTAATTGGAAAAAATTTAGAAAAATACTAATGAGAGATAAAATGTCAATAATCAGGCCAAATTTCTGTCAAGGAATGAAAAGAGAAACTTCAAATAGCAATGTTCTTGCTTCAAAAAGGAACAGATACATTTAAAGTATCACATACTTATCAGAAAGTTTTACATATATGCTCATTTTATCTTGTTTTATGCTTTATTATTGAGTAATTTAACTAATTCCACAGCCTCAATCCTCGTCTATTTACAAATGAATCCCAAATTTCCATCTCCTGGCCTCACTTCTGCCCTGAATTCTAGACCTGAATGCTGTTATCCTCACATGAATGTCAAATCAGCATGAATAACCCAAAGACATCAAACATGGAAAACAAATACCTGTATCTCCTGCTTCCCTGTTAATGTCATTACCTTTAATACCCATTCTTTCTCTCTCTCTCTCTCTCTCTCTCTCTCTCTCTCTCTCTCTCTCTCTCTCTGTGTGTGTGTGTGTGTGTGTGTGTCTTTGTCTCTTTCTCACTCATCACCAAATAGATTTACTTCTGCAAGTTTCCTTTTATGTATATCCTCTTTTTCATTGTCTTTGCTAACCATCTAAATCAGTCATCCTGAGTCTTGTCTCTCATCCTGACCACTGGATATCCTTATAAAGGTCTTCATCCTTTCCATTTACTTCCCCTTCAACTAATGATGACTTGTTTTCAGAAACCCATATCTGACCATACTTAACCTATTCCTTAAAAGCCTTCCATGAAAATCTGTATCTAACCACCTTTATAATTTCACCTCAGGTCAAATTTATTTCCCATAGATTTGTATTATGGCAAGATGAAGTAATTCACATTTCTTCAAACAAGGTATGCATTTTGTGCCTGGATGACTTTCCTGGTACTCTTGCCTTTGCATGAGATGCCTTTTCTACTTTCCCTCTCTGCCTGTTTACGTTAACTGTATGTGTACATCTGTGGTACCTTCTGTGTCCTTCCTATCAGAATGATTCCTTTGTGCTCTTAAATCATTTGTAACACATCTCTGTTAAAACATTTATCTAACTCTATGGTACTTACATTTCTAATTCTCATTCTACCACTAGTTTATGAAGAGAAACCATATTTTATCAATTTTTATATCTTCAGTATATAACACTCTGCCTTGTACCAAAGTAAGTGCTTGCTTTTTTGAGAATTGACATAAAATGTACTTTCATGTTATCCAAATAAAGGTTGTTTC
Source organism: Cebus imitator (assembly GCF_001604975.1). Classification (NCBI taxonomy): domain Eukaryota; kingdom Metazoa; phylum Chordata; class Mammalia; order Primates; family Cebidae; genus Cebus; species Cebus imitator. Next base: position 594,330 of record NW_016107352.1, on the reverse strand, counting down.
TTGTTTTATACATTTTTCCTTTTCCTTAAAAAAATATACATTGCTTTAGTTTTATTCTCAAAAGATAATGACTTAAAATGGGTAGGAAATCAAACTTGGAAGATATTCGCACTAGTGTTTACACAACATATTTTAAGTGTACCATAGTGCTTAATAATCACCATAATTATTTATTAAAATTTAACTTTTTTTCCAGTTAATTAAACTTGCATTTGGTAAAGCTGTCCAATTTTGGCAGATAAGCAGCTTTTTAATGATTATGTATGTTACTGAAAGCTGACTGGATACAATTTTACAGCACTAAAGGTTTAGAAATTTCTTTTCTTATTTAAATACATGCCAACATTACTTCTTTAATATAGAAAGGTTCAATCTATTGTGAGATAATCTATTGCCTCTAAGGAGCAAATCTTAAATAATTTAGAGAGTTGCTATTTTTTCCTTATATATCTACATGCTTATAGGTTACAAGTACCCATTTAAAAAAAAAAACTTAAATATTAAAGGAGTCTATATAATGGCTTTTGGTCTTCCTAAATAATGTATCCTACTATGAGTTAAACGATCTAGATTTTATGCCAGCAAAAAACAGCGAGCGTTTATTACTTTAAACATTATCATCTCAGAAATATACCAATTCTAACAGTCTGTTACTTTTCTAGGAGACATTTGCCTTCCTTTCTGTTTTTGGATGCAGGTGCACTTTCTGTAGTACACAAGCAGAGGCAGACACATTTTACAGATGTGCAGAATCTCAGGAACTGCTGATATGATTCTAGAGGTTCAATCACAAAAAATATCACACTCCAATAGGAGTCAACCTGCTTAACACACCATTCTGTAAGGAGCATCCTCTGGACATTCCAAATTGGAATGGCATTGAAACTTGACTACAGTTTCTTTTTTTATTTTTAAGGGAAGCCACGATCATCCCTTTTTAAACTTTTTAAATTATTTAATTATGGAAAATTTTAAACATACTAAAGAAATAATAGACTTGCACATGCCCATCACCAATATTTGACAGGTGCTAATATTTTGCCACAATTTACTTCAGACTTTTTTAAGAAATAAATCTGTATTATTTTAAGTCTTACACCCCATCATTTCTTCCTCATTCTTATCCAAATAATAATATACAAAATAGTATTAAATCTTATTTTTTGATGCCTCCAAATGTAATACAAATTTATAAAAACCATTTTTTTAAAACTAGAAACCTGACAATTACAAAAAAAGATGGATTAATTTAAAATTTGTGAAATCATAGTCTAGATTCCAGAGCATGAGTTGTCAAATTTTTTCTGTAAAAGATGAGGTAGCAAATATTTGATATCTCTGTTGCAGCTACTCAGCACTGCTTTCACATTATGAAAGCAATGTGAACTTGCTTTCCTGCTGCTGGAAATGTGGTTTCAGTCACTGGAACTTTATCTTTGCTCATGAGGACATAAGCCTCACCCAAAAAATGGAGGAGCAGTGAGCTGGAAGGAGCCCAGGTCTTCGGGGACTTGGTAGAGACAGACCCTATCAACCATATCATCCCTCAAATATTTACCTCCAACAGCTTTTTGAAGATAAAAATAAACTTTCATATTATTAAACTATAAGGGGCTTTTTAGTTCTTCTGTTATTGTCAATCATACCTACTTCATACTGACATAACTCTCAGGTCTCACTCAGTAGGCAGTAGGCAAACTCTCACGTCCACCCAACATCAATATTCTGGTCTAGTAGAATCTCCTCCCACTTCACCTACATTCTGCATTGCTCACTTGTGTTCATAATGGGACCTTCTGGGGAATTAACTATTATTTACTTTCATTAGAAAGGTTACACAAAATGTAAAGAAGTATCAATCTTCGGTTTACAACTGTTCAAAGTATAAACCTAAAATGCTATACAGAGACTTTATCCTGTGCATTTCCCTAATTCTAGTTGAAAAGTTCAATGTGCTTCATTTTAAATGCTGATGTCTATTACCCAGGAGAATGGATTCTCTTTAGCTATACTGCCAAATGTTACAGGTGCCAGCCACCACAATAGCAGTTTCAGTTATTTGTGCTGCTATATTTGCAGCTAGAAGTAAACAGATTCCAGACTGGGAAATATCTGAAAAGAGTTACCCCAATGCATGTAAACCATGTATTCAATATTTCTTTGAACTTCGTATCTTAAATGCACTTAGATATAATATCCTGTGTTTGAAGTAATTCATTTCACACTGCTTTTGTGTACAACACTTTTATTCATTAGATTCTAGATGATTACTAGAAAAAATTGTTTTTAAAATTACAATGTCAATTTAAAAATTATTTAAAATAAGAGAAAGAGAAGCAGATACAATTAATATTTCTAACATGAAAAAACTACCAGGAAGAGCCAGAATGTTAATGCTGTTTATCTCTGACTAAGTTATGGGTGATTTCTTTCTTTATTTTCTAAATATTCTACAACAAACATGTATTACTTTTGAAAAACAGAAAAGCTATGTAACTCAAGTTCCTGAAACACTTGATTAAATAAAGAAAACATATATGAGAATCAAAAATATTACAAAAATTGATATGGAATTGAAATTAAGAGCAAATACATAAGAACCAAAATTTCTTATGTATCTGTGCTCAAAGAAGCCAAAGGGATAGCTACGAGCAAATGACCCCATGATCCATTTTGCTTTGGCTGGTTTTGAAACACCTATGTAGTTAACCTTCCAGTCATTTCCTCTCTGAATCTTTGAATCTCATTTGCCTCCTCTGTAAAATTATACCCATCCCTCAGAGCTGCTGAGAAGACTGAAAGGGGTTGTGAAAACACCTCAATTTCAATTTCTAGCAGATGAATAATCAGTTTATATTATTGTAATAGCAGATGTTCAATCAATTCATGAAAAGCTATGAGAGTGCACATGTGTATCAATATCGTGTGGAAAAGAAGGATGAATGAGAAAGCCACCCTGCAGGTAAAGATGTCACAATTGAGTTTGACTGATAAAACACATACTCACATAGTTATAATGCAATGTTCCTCGTAAGAGAAGAACAAAGAATAAGGAGGTTCAGAGTCAAGATAGAAAGGTTTTACGAGGCAGAGTTGTCTAGTTTATGTAAAGAAACATTCTGTCACAGGAAGTGAAAATTCTGAATTCCAGAGTTGGCTGTCCCACCAACTATGTGACCCAGGACAGGTTTACGAAACTTCTCTGAGTTTTGGATTTATCATTTTTCCTATTAAGAGGATTTTCCCAGATATCTAAGATAACTTCTGCTTTTATAACAAACACTGACATAATAGTACATGAACTGTCTAACTTCTTCATAGTTACAGCTATTGATAAAGATTGAATGTATATGTGTGGGCACATACACATGTGCTTACATGTGTACAGCATCTATTGTAAGAATCTGTGTATATTTATTCCTCATATCAACTCTATGATAAAATACAATTATTATCATTTCTCATTTTTAGCCAAGAAATTGGAGCACAGAGAGATAAAGTTCTCCAAAATCTCACAACTAGAATTCAAACCTAAGCAGTCAATACTATTTGAATGAACCCTTGAAGGATTTTTAGTATTTTACAGACCAAATAGAGGAAGGAGTACTTTCCAGAATAGAAGCTTACCATGAGCAAATGCACATAAGTATGTGAGCAAGAGAGCTTTAAAGAGACAGCACATGACCTTGGAAAGAATAAATTCAAATACAGAAGTTGGAATCCTTATTTATTTTGTGACTACAATAAAATTACTTAAGTACTCTAAGCTTTAATTGTCTATAAAGTAAGGATTAACAACATGGTCCTTACTATGTTGAAAACCAAATATGACACTGCATGAAAATGCTAAACACAGCATCTATCACATGGTAGGTACCTTATAAATTAACATTATTTCTACTAATGGGGGAATAGCCTAGTTTGGCCAAAACATAAGTTAGGATAAAGAGATAACAGGGCAGAAACTGGCTACAGAGGTTGTTCCAATATATCTTGGGAAGGTCTTGAATGCCTGGCCAGCAAGTTTGGATTTTTTATGGAGTCACTGAAAGTTTTCAAGAAAGGGATTTTGTATGGCTTTTTTAAATTACCTGAGCACTCACTTGGTGAGCAGGAGGAATATGGAACTGTGGGTGGCAGGATCACAAGAACATTCACAAGAACACTGTCTCTGACCTCCCAGTTTATGGGATTGCTGAAATTTCTGGAAAGAAAAAATACATTATTAAATTATAGTAGTATCAATTTCAAAAAGGCTGAAATTGCATATAGAAATCTTAAAATAGGATAATGATTGAACTACCTTTATTCATTTTACCATCAAAGGTCAATATGAAATGACTATGACTTCTCATTCTGAGCAAATGAGAATATGGCCAGAAAAAAAGAAAGAAAGCATCAACTAAATCAAAAGAAAAATGTCCAAATTCACACTAGTTGGATATTTACAAGTTAAGAATGATAGGCCGGGAGCAGAGGCTCATGCCTGTAATCCCAGCAGTTGGGGAGGCCAAGGCAGGTGGATCTCTTGAGCTCAGTTGTTCAAGACCAGTTTGGGCAACATGGTCAAACCCGGTCTCTACTAAAAAAAAAAAGTACAAAAATTATCCAAGTGGCAGCTACTCTGGAGGGTGAGGTGGAAGGATCTCTTGAGCCCAGGAGGCCAAGGCTGCAGTAAGCTGAAATGGCACCACTGCACTCCAGCCTGGGTGACACGGTGAGACCCCTGAAAAAAAAAAAAAAAAAAAAAAGTAAATATGGAGTCAGGTAATTTCACCAATAAATAATCATTATTTATTGACTAGGATCTGTTTAAACTTTGCTAAGAGTTTCACATACTTTAATCCTCATAGCATACTCATAGTTAAGTGATGTATGTGTGTGTGTGTGTGTGTGTGTGTGTGTGTGTGTGTGTGTGTGTGTTTAGAGTGGGTCTCATTCTGCTGCCCAGGCTTGAGTGCAGTGATACGAACATGACTCATTGCAGCCTTGACTTCCTGGGCTCAGGTGATACTACCATCTGATAATTTTTTCCTCCTTTCAAGACAGAGTCCCACTCTGTTGCCCAGGCTGGAATGCCATGGCACAATCTTGGTTCATTACAACCTCTGCCCTCCCAGCCTCAAGAGATCCTCCTGAGTAGCTGGGATTACAGGCATGTGCTACCATACCCAGCTACTTTTTGTATTTTTAGTAGAGACGGGATACTCCATGTTGGCCAGGCTGGTCCTGACCTCAGGGCATCCACTCACCTCGGTTGCCCAAAGTGTTGGGTGTGAGCCACCACATCCGGCCCCACCTCAGAATTTTTAGCAATATTTTTTTTTAATGAGAAAACTGAGGCTCAGAGACATTAAACAATTTTGCCAAAGTATAGAAAGATGGGAGATGACTTGAAGCAGGATTGAAAACCCATCTGCTCTATTATTTAGTATAAATTGATACTACCACCGTCACTACCAATAATGCCACAATTACCTCTATTTATATCTCAAGAATCACTGCCACTGTCACAACCACGACGACACTGCTTTATGATTAGTACAACCACAGTCTCCAATACTATTGCCCCCACCATAACTATCAACATGTCCACCACCATCAAATCACCACAAACATCAACACTAACACCTGCAGCTCCATCACTATCACTATCACCACCACTGCTACCATTATGTCTACTACCACCACTATCATCATCCCACCAACAGCAACACCAGAACAACCACATAAGCACCACCATCACTATCTTACTAGTAACAATCACATCAAATCATCATTACTTCCATTATCAGTACTGCCATTATGCCAACAACACAACTATCTCCACTGCCACCATTGCACCACCACCATCACCATAACTAACACCACAACCACCATCACCACCACACCACTTCTTCCATGCCTACCACCACCACCATCAACATTGCCACCTGTGTACCAGCACTGCTAATCTCACCACTAATGCCAATCATCTCCACCACCAATACTCCCTTCTGTCTCTTAGGAATATTAGTTCTTTTAAAATCAAATCTTTTTATAGGAAAAATAAATCACTCCTATAAAATCCCCCATGAATAAATTTATTTCCCAACTTCCTCCATCACAAGGGACAAGTCTTCCTCAACAGTATGGGCAGCTGTCCTCCATATTTCCAGTACAGATAGTTGAGTATATATTTCTGAGAGAAAGAAAACTAGAATTCGTTCTACTTTCCATGGTCATGCAGTAATGTATTTTATAGACTAAAGTATACTTCCAAATTTTAAAAGAATAAAGTTTATAAGATCATATACATATTTCTGGGGAATCATTCTAAAGCCTTGCTACTTAAAAGATGACCCAAGAACGTTTCACCAGCAGGAGAGCTCATTAGAAATCTCAGACCCCACTCTTAACCTGAAAATCAGAATCTGCATTTTAGCAAGATCTTTAGGTTATTTATAGCACATTAAAACATCACCCTAAATCCCTTAACCAAATCTATCATTCTGCATATCACAGAGTGTGATTTTGGTTTGGCCATTTTTATGAAAATTTCAACTCACATTCATGACAAAGATACAAATATTTCCTTGTAAATAATATTTTAGTATCGAGCTGTTTTCAAAAAGCTGTGAATCTAGGTGGCTCATCACTGAATGATAAAAAGAAAACAGATATTTTTTAGAAGAGGGAAAGCAGGCTGTATCAAGTAAGAGGAGAGATTTTGAGTATATGGGAAAAGAATATCAGAAAGGGTTAAATGACAAGGTAAAATGTGAAGAGATATTTGAAAGAAACAATAACAGTAAGAAAACATTCTGTAAATAGAACAGGAATACAGAGGACATGGGAAAATGCTGCCCCCCTTTGAAGTAGACAAGAGAAAGCTGGTAAAAGCAGAAGCTAAAGTGATGGAGGCAGTTAATGAGCTTCTGAAGATGTGATTTCCACTTTCTCTCCCACAATATACACAGTAATCTGTAATCAATTTAGTACTTTGTAATCGACTTTTAAGAATGACAACCCGGGTGAGTAGGGGAGTTTAAGAATCACCCCAGGGATAAAATACCTCATCTCTTCCAGTTCCTTTCTCCTCTCCAACCGTTCCCTTATTTCTGGTCATTTCTTTCTCTCTGTGGTGAAAGATTCCTTTTCTCTTTTCAGCTTCTATCTCTGTAACATTTGTGCACCCTTGTTGTCTTCCTTTCTAAGTAACATATGTAATTAAACTCAATTTCTGAAGTATTTATAAATGCCTATCACGGGCCTATTCTTCAGTCATTCAGAATCATAGGATTTTTGAAAATTAGAAAAACCTACAAGAAGTAGAGCAGCTCATCTGATTCTGTGCCTTTTGAAGACTTAAACTTAATCTCTCTGTTCTCTCCTTCCTTCTTCTCCCGCCAGCCAGGACTGGTGCTGATGGGACAGCAGATCCCAAATTCTACAACATTTTCAGTTTAGGCCTCCAATTTAGCAATTCGGTTGTTACATTTCCTGTTTTTATTTTGCCTTAAAAGTATCTTTTCTCAGTGTTTTGTACTGATTTTATTTTCTTATCTACACGTTCAATGCCCTAGCCATGCAAATTATCATCCAAATAACATTTCTGTTTAAACTATGGAGTGAAAAGAATCTGGGATAAACGTTTAAATGCAGTATACAAAGAAAAATTGGGTGGACAATATATTGCACTGTTACACAATTTCATTTACATATATTTATTATGTAATTTGAAATGTCACCTCGTATAGTAAAAAAGGAAAAGTCCATTTCTGGAGCATGTATAGCTCTGTGTTCCTAACACTCACTCATGCCAGAATCTGTTCATGCTGGTGTATTAGATTTCAGAGAGGCGATAACTAGTAAAAGCAAATATCTTCCAGGTAGAATTAATCCCCTCCTTTTTGAGCTCCCACAACACTGGGAAATACTTCTGCTGGCCATGTTTGAATTATTATTATTATTATTAATTGTTTAAATGGCTTGCCTCCTCCATTAGCCTATACTCAGATGAAAAGACAAAAACTCTCTGTTATTTAGATGGCTAGGTTTTCAGTTTGTGTCTGAATTGGAAAATATTTGTTTGAAAGATTTTTGTTTGGTTTATTTAAAAATATGTTTATATGTATAGAATTGCCTAGGAAAATAATCTTATGCCTCACTATTTTTAACCTATAAGTAAACTTACACCTGTGCTGAATAATAACTGAACAAGGGTTAGTTGAATAAATATTAATATATATGTTAGACTGCCTATGTTAGCATCTTGAATGCTTTGCCAAATCATTTATCACTTGTCTTTGTATCTGTACAATGCAGATAATAATTGCGCCTACCTCATGGCGTTAAAATAAGAAAATGCATTAAGATGCTTTATAAAATGCTGAGCACATAGTAGATGTTCAGTAAGGCAAACTTAATAGAACGGTTGATTTGTAATCAGAAAACAGAAAAGTAAGAATTGTAGACATTAAGACAAGTTTTGCTTTAGTTTTGGAAGAAGTTCCATATTTCTTTGCATTTTAGCACTCTGCAAACATATCCCGAGACAATCTAAGCTGAAATGTTAGTGCCATTTGAGGGTTCTTTCCTAATTTAACTGTATATTGAACAAGATATTAGTAAAGAATATTATCATTACCTATCTCATGCCTCTCACCTCCTAGATCCCTGAGCACTGACTAAATAGGAATAAATTACAGAGAGCCTTTTAAAAAGACACACATGTGTACGTGCACACACACACACACACACATGCACACACAGTATAACAATCACAAAAAGTAGATTCTTGACCCAAATGGCATTTATTTTTATTTAAAGGGAGGTAAAGCAGCACTTTATGAGAATTTTACTAGGGAAGTCAGGATGATTGGCTTCTCAGTTACATCTCAGCTCAAGGAGAGCTTTCCCTGACCATCCTAGAATGGTTACCCAATGCCTGCCTCTCAGTCCTCTGTCAATATTCTTTTAACATTGTCAGTATCTGAAATTAACAATTTATTTCTTATTTTGTTTCTTATGTATTTCCCTCTTTCCACTAGAATATAAGTTTTGGGGCCTCATTTTTTCATTATTTGTTGAATGAATTAATGAATGAATGTCTGCATACATTTGCTTCTGCAGTTTTTTTCTGGCCCCTGGGCTTTCCATTAGAATTTTCTTTAAAATATAGGAAATGGATATATCTGAACTTCATCAGAGATGGAGCAATTAGTTTCCACTGCTGCTTTATGGTGTAAGCCCCCACAATCTCTCCCTACTCTGAGTTATTTACTCATTAAGTTAACAGTTAACCCAAGTGAAGTTTATGTAAGTACAATCTGGAAAGACACTTCCTAGTTCAAGTAGAATTTGTTTTTTCCCTGCCAAAAGACATGTTCTCTGAAGAAACGCAACTGTGTGACACCCTTTGAAAGATGAAAAGAGAAGAGAGACTTACAAGCACCCCCATTCCTATTTCAGATAGAGAGGTGGGAAATCGAAGCAGGATATTTCTTTCAAGAGAACATGATTTATCAGGTCGAAGTTCAAATTGTTTTCAAAGGAAAACATATATTTTTCACTAAGGCAAATTATTATTCGCCCTGTCATGGTGAGGCCTGTAAATCTAGGAAGAGTAATTACAAAAAGAATAATCACTAGCTGTTGTCCATTTGGAGGGAGGTTACAAGATAAAGAAACAAATGCTCTTGAATAGACTGTGGGCTTCTTAAGGGTAGGAGCTGCACATTGTGCTTCTGGGGCACCCCATAAGTGGCTAGCCAAGTGTGTTGTAACATTAGGTGGTGTTAAATATTTACTAAATTACCAACACATAAGCATAATGGATTGAGCTGGATTTCAATGTAAGGAAAACTTTGCTATTCAAGTTAACCATTGGGTTCCTGAGAGGGTCCAGAAATTTTTTCTCTAAATTCCTTTTAAAAAGAGAATAAATTCTATTTAATCTTATAACATTTTTTTGTTTTTTGCAAGAAGAACTAAATGAACTTTCTCTGTCTCTATAAAGTGTGACCTCCCTCACATTAACCATATTTAACATGAACAGGTATTAATCGAGTTAGTCTTTAACAATGAAAGTGCAATCTTCCCCCCATTCACTGAAGTTCAAAAACTTTAGTGATTTTTAAGGAAAAGTCACTGTATTCTCAAACCATAAGTGACCAGAAAGTGGTATGTGTGGTTCAAACTCTGGTAGACCTTGTTTGGAGAGATAGAGTTGAGAGGTCAGATGACTCTTTTCTAGTAGCAGGACTTCACACCCTTAGCAATGGGGTTGGAGGGTTTCAGAATTGAAGTGGAGTTTGCATTGAAAAGTCTGTAGACAAGATCCACAGAATACTTTTCCCTAAATTAGTAACTGTCCAAAGAGGAAATTTTCTAAAGCAGAAGAGGGACAGAGGGAAAGGGGCAACGTCTCAAAACGACAGAGAATTTTAAAATAAATAGTCAGTAAAAGTACCAGGAATATGTGACAACCACCTTTTAAGATGCTTATTTTCTGAGTGTCACTTTGATGAACTGATTTCATTTTAAAGCTTATTTGTAAATATAAGCTATTCTACTTTAAGAATAGCTTATTCTAACCAAGTGTCTTAAGGTATTTTTGTGATCCACAGAAAGGAATACATTTTACTTTGCAATATAATACACACACACACACACACAGAGAGAGAGAGAGAGAGAGAGAGAGAGAGAGAGAGAGAGAGAGAAGACAAGTTTCACGAAACCACTCTTGTGCTTTCAAATGCAATGAACTCTGATATTTTCAATCCCATTCCACTTCATTTTTTAAATGTTGCTTATGTGCCCACTAAATTGGCTTCAAGACCCAGTAATGGGTCTCACAACATTTTCAAAACAATGCCAATTCCTCTTATCAGACCATCCCCATGTTAACATTCACCCTCCAAAAACTTACCACACTGTGTCCATGTAGAAAATATTGTGATATTAGGAAAGCAGTAGAGTTAAGTTTCTGTAAAATCCAAGTGTTTCCAACAGGTACATAACCCCTTTGGTGTTCAATAAATATCTGTTACTGGCAAAGTCAGTTTAATCTTCTGAGGGGACCACAGAGCTTCATCGCTGATCTTGTTTCTGCTCTGTCGCCTTCCCTGAAATATTCTGCCTACAGAGAACTCTCATTGTTTCCCCCAATATTGTGTCTAACACAGTTCATGCTTTAATCAGCCAACGTTGCTTATGCTTAGACTACACACAGTTTAAAGTTTTATAATATACCCATGCCAGTTTTTCTCAATAATGTTTAGACCTTGTTTTGTTTACATCATGGTTAAGGGTTGCATCCCACATATGTTCATTAGATTTATGGAATTAAGCCCATCCTGCTCTCAGAAAACTGGTTGTCAGTATCAGGTAGGCTGCCCTAGGATTTAACCTCCAGCAGAAAAATCTCCTTGTACTTGTTCTATCACACAATGCTGAGGGCAGCAACACGTTCTACTCAGCAATAACCTCCCTGAGTCATTGTTATTTCAGTGACTTGGGCTACAACCATGAGAAATTCTCAATGTTTGGCCTCCAGCAGTTGACCATAGAAGACTCTCAAACAACTTTAATATTTCTCTACTGTTTGCACCAAAAGAAGGTAATGAATGGTCCAAAAGAGAGTTCTTAAAAGAGGTCATGGTCAAGTGTTGGCTGGTCAAGAGCAGGTGGAAAGGAAGGAGCTACTGAACCCAAGACAGAGAGATAGCATGGAGTGAAGATTTGTATATAAATTTTGAATTCAGAGGATTTCTTATGCAGGCTTTGTTTATGCTACTGTGTGTGTGTGTGTTTGTGTGCGTGTGTGTGTGTGTGTGTGTGTTCCTTTCAAAACCTCCTTCTCTCTCAGTTGCCCAGCCTCCTTTCCTAGTCACATTTCCTACTGCTAACAACATCATTCCCACTTAGATCCTGGGAATGAAGGGACTGTACAATCTTCCTATGCAGTGAGGTGGTGCCTTAGGGTTTGAATGCACAGTGAGTCACACACAGCCCTCTGGGTCACCAGACTGGAGATGGCAGGGAAGCCAGGAGCTTATGGAAGAGGGAGCCTGGAAAAACAAAATCCCTGGAAGGTTGGGTGAGAGAGCTGATCTGACCCTGGAGTCTGTCCTCTATTGGATCTCCTGAAAGCCTCAACCACACAAACTGGGGGTCCCTGTTGTCTCTCTGGGGCAGGTCATGAGGATTCAAAATAAAACAGGAGCATGCAAAATCACATGGGCACAGCTTTTGCTTACAGTCACTGATCTTTCCATGGAAGAGCTCCAGGGATGGTTGGGTGAGGGCTGCGGCCCCATTCACAGGACACCTCTTGCTCTGTCACCTGGTGCTGCCCCGTGTGCTTTTGAGTACCTAAGACCACCACGGAAAGTGTGCTGTTGCCGTCTGGCTCTCTTCCCCTCTTATTACATTTTTGTTATTATTTCTTTTGCCAAGGAGACAGTGTTTAGTAACCTCGACGGTGCACAGCCACCTTGTGGTCCCGGGACGCACCAGATGCTGCTTTTTTAGTTCAACACCGCCTAAACAGAGTTGGGAAGAAAAAGTGTTGGCTCCTGCCTTGCTCCACCCAGTTGTGGGCTAAAAGCGGTTGAGTGTGACCCATCCTTAGAATCAACTTGCCTGCCTCCCAGGGCGCACCCGCCAGCCTCCGCTGCACCCTGCCTGGAATTGGATTGTCCCGGACTCCTGCTGACATCGAGGGCTTCTGAGGGGAAAGAGAAGTCGCAGTGTCCGACACGAAGTCAGGCACCCCAGATCCCTGTCTTCCCTCCCCGTTCTCTCTGTTTTCATTCACCCTAAAACACTGTGCCCATCAGCAGTCCCCTACATGAGGCACTCTTTCTCCAAATCCAACTTGTGCCCCCAATCTACAGCCGCCCAACTCCAGACCCTCTCCCAGGGCTTGCCTGATCCCCAAGGTATCTCTTCTCATCTCCTGCTTCTCAGTGCTTTTTTTTTTTTTTTTTTTTTGCTTTTGGCACCCCAGCTCTTATCCAGCTGTCTTCCCACGCCCTCACCCTACTTTTACTCCCTAGCCCACTACCGACCCTCCCTCCACAGGTTCCCTGGTGCTGTCCCCGGAGTGGCGGCTGAAGACGCCAGGGTCGCACTGTCTCTGGGGTAAGGTTCTTTTGGAAACTCACCTCCCTCCGGAATTTGCATCCTCCGGGGAGGGGACAGGGCTCCCAGAAAGCTGTCTCCAGGGACAGGTTACAAATCTCCCAACCCAGGCTGTCGAACCCTTCTCCCTCCCTACTCAGAGTCTAACAGGGTCCCTCGCCTGCTTCCTGTGTTTACGGGCGGCGCTTAGTCTCCCAGACTCGCAGGGTAAGCCCCAGCCCCGGCTGGAGCTAGACAGCAGCAGCGAGCGCAGCCCCACTCATGGGCCGGGGGGAGGAGGGCTGGCGCTAGGCGCTGGGAGCTCACCAGCTCGCCCCTCCCTCTCCTGGGACAGGAGGGGCTGACTGGGGTGGCACGGTCGGGAGAGGGGGCTGGCTCTCACCAATTCCGCTGCCACCTCGTCTGCCGCTCCTTGGGAGGCGGGCGGGGGTGGGGCGGGAGCGCGGGCAAGGATTGAGATTCTTAAGTCAGAAGTTTGCGCACAGCTTCACAGCTGGGCGAGCACTGGAAGGCTCCGGGAAGGTGAGCCTCCCGGACTTTGGGGAGGTAGAAAGCAAGCCTGGAGAAAGAGCAGTTGTCTTTTAGTTGATAATACAACCTGTACTTGGGTCTGAACCACCTAAGACAGAATTAAAGTGTCAGAAAAATCAGGAGGGAGCAGAGGGAAGGACTGAAGACTAACGCAGTTTGCTCTCACGTCCAACTAGGAAAGCCAGCCCCCAGCGTCTGGGTGGGCTGCGCCTCGGCCGGAGGACCTTCCGGGGTTGGAGAGGTGCGCACATCCACGCCTCACCCTGCAGCTGACATCTGCCCAGGAGATGGGCGCTGAAGCTTGAGTTCCTGAGTCCCTGGAGCCACCACCTGCGAACACCCTTCGCTTCTACTGAGCTGTGCCCAGCCGCCCAGTGGCAGAATTCCAGGTAAAGAGGGTCTGGAAATGAGCGGGACCTAACGATTTGGGACTTAAACATCCAAGGGATGTTTAACAGTGCAGGTGCGATAGGCACCTTGCTTTTTGATTACAGAACTGTGGCTTGATTGTGGTACTTGAGGTTCTCCTGTACGGTCAGCTAGGTCTCAGATGCTTTACTTTACCCTTGTTAAAGAAAAATGAAAAATAGGTGTCCTGGGAAGAGCAAAAAACTTATGGTTTTGTATTGAAGAATAGTTTGATTTCTCGTGACTTTTACTGTGTTGTTTATATCAATCTTTCCTCAAAAGTTTCATTCTCCAACTTATTGGGTAGGAAAATTACGGGGCTTAAAGTTGTGAATTTTTTTCAAAGGGTGTTTATTAACTGACAAACAGATAATATCGGCATCTATAAGATGTGTCATGGTTGTTCTGGATATTGGAAATTAGCACAGGAGTGAATGGAGTTACTTGTTAAGTCATGTTTTACGGAGAATTATTTTCCAACAATCATTTATGCATAACAGCCATTATTCACACCTATTAGGAAAATATGTTGTGTGCATAGTTTTCAAAAGAGTACTCTTTTTCATGATGCTCTTCCCAAGCCTGGATGAAAGACATCAAGAAAAGCTGTAATAAATTAATTCCTTTTCTCAAAACATTCATTTTCCTTGAGGTCCAAGGAAATCCAATCAAAGTCAAAAATCAACAATACAGTTGAGATTAGTAAACTATCATACTGGCTTTATTTAGCAAATCTACCTAAGAAAAGTTTTATATGAAAGCTTTAATTTAATATTATGTGATATATGTAAGAAGAGAAGGCAAGGTTCCACTTGCAGATCTTCTGGAGACCCTGACCATTTCCTGGCTGTGGTTAACTGGAACCAAATTACCTATGTAAGGCTATTTGTTGAAATTATTGGGTGATTGAAAGTAAAATTTTCAACATAAATCAAAGTTTTACAATGTAGTTCTTAAAGCTAATCTTTATATTACAGAGTGTCTGACTTTGAGTCTGTCTTAAATGATCATAGAAAGCAAATATTTTATGTATTTGGGCCAGTTGGCTTACCATTAAGGACGAAGTAGGAATGCTTTTAGTGTTATGGAATTTATAAAGTGTAATTTCTAATAGCATATTGCTAGCCTATGGGTTCAGTAGTAAAAGAACTCACCTTTAAAAGTTGAAATTGCTGGTTTATACACTAGTATTTTGAGAGAAACTAAGATGATTAGACTTATAAAACCTTTTAGGTTGTTATTCTCAGTGTATACTAATTTCTACTCAATATTTTAACACAGCTCAAAACATCCATCAGCCAGGGTGTGTTCTGGTTCAATGCCTCTAATCTATAGTTAATTTTATAAACTATAGCCCAAGAATAATATCTGGTCATATTATCAGATGTTCTAAGTTTATTCATTGACATCGACATAGTAAGTAAACAAGAAATCTTCATTATAACTAGTTTTTAAGAACACACAATCTTGGAGTTGTGTGGTTTCATGATTCTCAAAGTTAAAAAGAAATAAGTGACATAAATACAGCTTCTGTTTCTCATTTTGAAACTAGAGGTAATGATTGACGGTGGATGGATAACATTTGCTCTGAACAGTTGAAGAATGGGAGCTATTAGTTTAGTTGTGCCATGGCAATTCTGTTCTTGATGAACCTCTCAGACTCTATCAATGTTAACATGAACGAAAATATTATCTACTGTTGGTTTTTATTAGAGTCCAAGTGAAATGGAAATAGGAGACTAGTAATGTTTTCAATCATAATCTAAACCACTGTTCCTAACTCGGGCTGCAAATCAGAGTTAATAGGAGAACTTTCCAAAAATACAGATGCCCGACCTTACCCCAATTTCATTAAATCAGAATATCTGTAGCCTGGGGTCTACAATTTGATGTATTTCTTTAGGTGATTGTAATATGCAACTAGGATTGAGAGTCACCGACCGAGAGGGTTTCCATCAGACCTGGTAGAGCCCATTGAGGTTGGAGGATCTTGGTAAAAAAAAAAAAAAAAATGCTGTTTGTTATATTGCTGGTCAAATAGTTTTCTCTTTTAAAAAATATATATGTATAAACAGACATATATATGTATAGCTTGATCTTACAATTAGAAGAAAAATATTTTAATATTTGATGTTAGATATTCAGACCATAACAGCTTTTTGGAAAACTTTATTTTTTTTTCCCAGAAAACAAGTTATTGAGTTTGAAGCTGATCTGCCCATCCAGAAAATGCTTTAGTAAATGAACTCTAGCTTTAAGAGATGTTGAAAATAATACTTGATGAAACATACAATTTCATCTCCTTTTGCTTAAGACCTGTATAATGTGTAAGGTACAAATATGTACCCTTTCAAAAGGGGAGAAAGAGGAAAATATCATCATTCCTCTTGGCACACTAACTACTATATACCGGGTGCCAATGATAATCTAGTACTTTTACAAAAATTATTTTTAAGCTCACAGTAGCCTTGTGAGGTACAAGCTATTATTATGATTTTCATATGAGAAAATTGAGGACCCACTAGGTTAATGAATTTGCTCAAAGCCATGAACCAAATAAATTAATATATTTGAACCCAGGTATTTTTAAGTTCAATGATGGAATAGATTATATATTTATACACATATTTGTATTTTTTACAACTTAGCAGCATCTAACTAGAGATTTAATATAAGAGTACAAATTCTGGCACAGTTCTGCTTAGGTTTGACTTCTGGCTCCATAACTTTCTATTTGTGTGATTTGAGCACATAATATAACCTCTCCATGCCTTAATGTCCTTTGTAGATTCAGAATTAAATGAGTTAACATTTGTAAAGCATTTGGGTAGGTACTTGGTGCATGGTAAGTTCTATGTAAGTGTTATATTTTTTAAAATGTCATTCATTCAAAACATTTTGATTGTTATATGCCAAGCATTGCACTAAGCCTGAAGATACATAAACAAATAAGTCATAATCCTATCCTCAAGGATGTCGTGTCTGGTAGAGAATCACCGGTATATAAGTAATCATCCCATTCAGGTATGGATCTTTTACTTAACTAAAAGCATGATTTCTGTGACAACTATGTGTTTTTCAATGTGAATGTGATCTTCTAGAACTTCATATGAGTATTACAAAACCGATAAGATTTTGTTTTCATAATGATACTAATTTGTTTCCAATTTTAGTATCAAAACACAGAAAGTCATATTAACATATGCTCTGGCTTCCCTTATACATTTAGAAAACCAGCAATATGGAGAAATTTGAGATCTTTAAAATTTTATATTAAAAGCAAATCATGAGAATAGAACATTGGAGAAGAATCAGTAGAAACGTGTCATCAGTATCTGTTCCTCAATACCTCTAATTGTAATTTTCTTAAATTGGCTTTTCAAAAACAGTGTTGTCTGATTAGAATGTAGTTTTGTTTTTGTTTTTAAGAAAAACATAGTTTTAGGGAAGAAAGAGTGGATCACAGAATACAGGAAAAGGTCCCTAATACAAGTTGGCAAGGCAACATATACCTCATCAGAGCTGGCAGCATTTCCTAGCCTATTCCAGCAGCCCTGCACAGCTGCCTGGTACCTCCAGGGTACCAATGGATATCTGAGTTATATGATTCTGTCTTTGTTAAAAATTAAAGTCTCTCTTTATTAAAAATAGCGTATAAATTGGTATACTTTGTACCAGAATAACACAGATAGTCTAAACCCACGGAGTTATTTCTCAAAGAAATAAATTACCTACTTCAGTGAAATATTTAACTATTCCATTTCATTAAAATTTGTTTAACAATTTCAGTAAAATTTATGCCTTTCCACTCTTGTATCAAGTCTCGGGCTACTTCCAGTTTTTCCCATGGATGCTACATTTTTCTTCCTCTAAGCATCACTGCCATGCCTCTAGTTTAAGTTTTTAATACCATTAATAAAATACTTATTCTCCTAATATTCAGTCACATTAAGTTTCTTTGTGCTGAATTCACTATTACACACATGGTTAGACTTGTTTTCTAATCTCTAGTTTTGTCCCCTTCTGTTCATCATTATTCAGTGATTGTCCAAGGACTGCAAGACTTAGAACTTCTTTTCAGCCCAGCAGTTGTTTCATGACATAATCCTAGTTTAGTTTTCATATCCAAGTGAGGTAGAAAACCTCAACAGCTCCCTAATTTTAGCTCTGAAGCAGTAGTGACACAAGAAAAATTGACTGTTGATTTGGAGTCCATTCACTTTCAACCCTGTGCCCTTGCCTATCAACCTCAGTCTGTGTTCTCCTGCCTCAAAATTGGGGTGGGTGTGTGTGTGTGTGTGTGTGTGTGTGTTTGTGTCCCTTTACATCAATGGTTCCATTGCAGAGCTGCTCTTCTTTGGTTCTCATGTCTCCCTGCAACTCTGATCTCACTCCCTGCCCTTTATTTGTCTAATGGCTTGGAATTCAACATTTCAAATCTTACCTTCCTCCTTCTTTAAAATGTATTAATCATTCTCCCATAACACATATAACAAATTTCCACCCTAATAGCTTTGCTTATATTTTAAAACTCAATAAATATTTACTAAATGCCTATTATGTCCTAGTCAGGGGATATTGTGACAGATTACAGATCCTGGTTTCATAGGGACTGGAAAAAACAGACAAACCAACAAACATTATGCAGCCCTGTGGTATGTATTCCAATAGAGAAATGCCGTGAGTGTGCCTAACCAGACACCTAACCTGGGCATCAGAAAAATTTTCTAGGGAGGTTACCTAAAGGGGACATGATTCAGCACTGAAATGACAGAACAGAAGCTAAAGAGGGGAAGAAATGAAGTGTTATTGGGAGGACACCAGACTGTGGCTTGAAACAACATGGTGACTTCGGGAAACCACAGGTGTTTTGGTTGCCCCAGCGGACTCTACAGAACACAGATCATACACAAAGAGGCTTGCATGCCTAACACACTTAAGGGTTTACATTTCATTGGAAGATAGTGGGGGTCCTTGAAGAAGTTAATATAGGTTACTGAAATCATCCAATTTGCCATTCTGGTAGATCACTCTGGTGGAAAATTGGAGGCATATTAGATTGAAAAAGGGATGAATACAGATTAACCAGACACCCAAGGTCTTGCTGCAGTGACAGAGGGAAAAATCAATTAGGGCCACCTTGTTGAAGATAGAAAAGGAAAAAAAAAATAGAAATTACTTTAAAGGTAGATTTTGTAGGATTTGGTGAAAGATAGAAATTAGAGGTGGGATGAAAGAGAAAAATTATATGATGAATTCCAGTATGAGCTTTGCTCATATTTAAAACTCAGTAACTATTCACTAAATGCATATGGGGCTTCCTTAACTTACATGCTGCTTCTCTTTCACAGATAAAAAAAAAAGAGATATGATGTCATTCACCAAGTCTGGACAAGGAATATTTTGGAGAGGGAAGATAAATCGTTGAATTTGGAGGAAAAAAAAATGATGTATTTGGCTCATCCACGTGACAATGTTAAGTAGAAGTAGATGTAGAAATTAGTGCCTCAATAGAGAATTTGGTACTAGAAATATAAATTTAAGAGACATAGTGACTCTATTTCAGCTAACAGCATAGGAATAAAGCATATTATCTCTGGAGAAGTGAAAAAAGGAAATAAAGAAAGAAAACATAGAGGAAAAAATTAAAGGTAGAAAATTAAAAGAAAACATGTTAGAATCCTGGAAAACACCAATATTAAAAAAAAAGAAAAAAATCCTGAAAAAAAAAAAAAAAACGCGTACACCCCGAAAGTCAGCTTGGTCTTTTTCTCGGATAATCTCTAGTACCATTTCTCTTGCTTGCTGCATAAACACAAACAAAAAACATAAAAAGAAAAAAATCCTGAAAAAAAAAAAAAAGACAGGAAACAGAAAAAGAGAGAGAGAGAGAGAATGAATGAATGAATGAATGCATAAATGCATGAATGAATGAAGGTAATTTTATGGAAGCCAGGGAGGAGAAAGTGAGCATTCATGTGGGATGTTACCAGTACATCAAGTGGGATAAGGATTGAGAGCTTGCAGTTGGATTTAACTGAGAGCAATTTCAATTGTGAGTTGGGTGTGGGTTGAGAAATAAATGTGAAGTGAGGAAACGGAGACACTGATTGTACACAATAATTTCAGTTTGAAATGCCTGCCTTACTTTATTTTCCCTTTTTGAAATGTTGCAGTCTCCTAAAGCTTAACTTACATGCTGCTTCCTTCTTTTAGCCTTTCCTGGACAGCATTTATTCCCCCAAACCAAGATGTCATATCATGTCATGATTGATATCTCTTTTCTTAGAGTTTCCAGAGGTCCCGTGCATGTGAGCTGTGTGTTTGTGTATATGAATATATATGTATATATTAAATATCCATGTAGTCTGCAAAGTATTCTTCTCTGTTGCTATGTATTCATTGAAATATTTTTCCTATTCTCTTTATTATAACAGTTTATTGGGGGAAAAATGAGTTTATAAGCCCCTGCCCTCATGAACAATGATCTGGAAATTTCAGGATTTCTGCACATACCAAACATTTCCCAGACTGTTTGTGGACTCAAAAGTTGCAGAGATAAATTTTGCAGGCCAAATATAGCAATTTTTGAATTACAAATCATGCCATTTTGTACTTGTGCAATGGTGGGTTAATCTCGCTTTTGAATTATAGATAGCTACCTGCTAATTTTTCTTATTTCTCTACCAGATTACAAAGGATAGAGTCATCACTTATCCCTTTGTCCCAGCACATCCAGGAGACTCTCTCTTCTCTTAGAGAGATGAATTAAAACTTCCCTAAATGTGGCAATAAATATAGTGGGTTGTTTTCTTCTGCAATGATTCTTGCCACATTGAGGCTTAAAGTTTTCTTTGTTAAGGTATCAACTAGCTGTTTCACAGGAGCTTTCAGCTAATTATCTGTAGTACTTCCTCCAAACCAATAATTCATTCATACTCTTAAGATCCATTCTTCTATTTCAGGTTTGAGTTGGTTTTCTTTAGTGAGCATTTAAAACATAGCACACATATTCAGAACATAGCATTCAGTTTAATCATGCAGAACTGTTTCCCAACAGCTCCTTGCCCTCTTAATCACAAAGTCATACCTCTGCTTCTCTGCCTCTTGCACTAGGCTACTTAGGTGGTATTTATACCTCTTATAGGCAAGGAAAAATAAAACATTTTACCTTCTCTTCTTCCCAATGCAGACCCAAGCCCTGAAAGCAAATAATCCTAAATTGAGTAGCCAATTTTCCACAAGTTAATATCTCCTAGACTTTCTAAGTATAACTAAAAATAGTAACAAAACAGCTACTATTCATTGAACCCTTACTGTGCACAGGATGCAATGATACTCAATGACTTCTCATGTCAATCATATGGTATATTATCAAGCCCATTCCGCAGGTGAGAAAACAGGGGCAGAACACTTACAGGGACCCAGCAAGGTTTATGTATCTCTGAGTGGCAGAGCTGGAACTCAAACCTAAGTTTGCCTAAAACCAAAAGATTATGCTCTCTCTGCTACTGTCCTCAAATGGAATTTTGATGGTGACTTAGACATCTTTTTACTTTAATATAATTTGGAATATTAATTGTCTTAGATGATCAGAGCCTGTAAGTAGCAGGTAGAATTAGGAGCCCATCTCAGTGGATATTTCAGCCAGTCTCAGAGGCTTTAAGCTCAGCTCTCCAACCCAATCAGGCCACTGAAACTGTGACTATACCTACAACCAAATTCCGGCCTTTTGGTATAATCTGTAATAGTTCAGGCTCACACTCCATATTAAGTGAACATTCCAGATAGCTAAGTATACAAATAAAACATTACTGCACACAAAAAAATTGAAATGTGACACAGTTCTTCTAGGATTTTCTAGGTTTTCATTGTTTTAGATTTGTCCCAAATCTGTCTATTAAGTAGGCAGATATCAAATAAATTTAATTGCAAATACATTTTAATTTGATGTCAGCTATTAATAAATATGAAACTGTACTTATTGTATTATAGAAAAATTTCTCTTTTGATAATAATAATTTTTTTAAAAAAAGCTTTGCCTTTTGAGATATCCTCTCTAGTGAGGTGTTCATAAAGTCAATGCAGGCAACAAGGGAAAAGGAAAGAAAAATTGTACTGCTGCCAAATTTAAATTTTCAATTGATTTGTTGATTCATCCACTAATTATCCCAACTTCCAGCATAATTATTTGTTTCTAACCTTAAGTGTCACAGATAGAATTCTTTCAAGTATGAGAATATATCATAGAAAACATTGGTGCTTATGGACATTGGAATAGAATCTCCTTTTGGCTAAGATTCACAGAAGTTCATGGCACAGAGCACACAGCAATGGAAATTGATTTAGCACCATCTTCCCTGGGCCCGATACAGGACTGAAAGGTCAGGATGATATTAGACTACTTTTTTATTACTGTACTTACATCACATAGACTATAAAGGTGGTACTTAGGCAAAATCCCAGAAAAGTGGTGAATGATCCTTGCTTGAGGGTCAATTTAGAAAAAAATAAGAATTTACTGGTTAGCTTCTTTTCCCATTCAAAATGAAAACAACTGTATCGCTGAGGAAAATATATATTCTTCAAATTAGATGTGTTGTTTTAGTGAATAGCAGGTCAATGAGAAACTTAGCATTTCTTCTCAGCTACTAAAATATTAATATCTGGGCATATTTGGAAAGCAGCAATGTGGAATCCACAAATATCAAAACTGGAAGTTATGGTCTACATTTTAATTTGTTAAAGAGGTATTTCTAGTACTTGAAGTAATGCCATACATCTTCTTGATAACTAATATTTTACCCTTATTATTGTTCAGTGCTTTCATTAAAGAGGAGATCATGGCAGAGATGACATATTTTCTAACCAGGAGGTGATAGTTCTGCCATAAGAACTCCAGCCTTCTGACTCCACATCCAGTGTTCTCCCTAAAGGACCTGCAAAGTTGCAGGGAGCCATAAGCAGAAAAATATGTCCATCAATATACTTATAGATGACCTCAAAGACAATTAAACACATGAATAAGATTGGCCCTGGATTACACTGCATAAGAGGCAGAACTTATCTCTCATGTCCCCTCCCCTTCTCCTAGTTTGTCCTGTACCTACCATTCATATAGTATTCTCATTTATTCCAGAAGTCAGCTTTCCTAAAGAAAAGCCTCATTGCTTGAGTCTTTCCACAATCTCTCTCTCAACCCACGTTGTCCCCACTCCAAAATTAATTACTTTTATTTTACTCTCTTCCTACAACCCCTGCTTTCTGCAAGGTTACGACATAGTGAAGTAAACACTGACTCCTTTCAGAAAAAAAAAATGCAGCCCGGCACAGTGGCTCACGCCTATAATCCCAGCACTTTGAGAGGCTCAGGTGGGTGGATCACCTGAGATCAGGAGTTTGAGACCAGCCTGGCAAACGTAGTGAAACCCCCTCTCTACTAAAAATACAAAAAATTAGCTGGGCGTGGTGGTGGGTACCTGGAATCCCAGATTCTAGGGAGGCTAAGGCAAGATAATTGCTTGAAACCAGTAGGCAGAGGTTGCAGTGAGCCGAGATCACACCATTGCACTCCAGCCTGGTCAACAAGAGCAAAAGTACATCTCAAAAAAAAAAAAAGTGTAGTATCAATGTTAATGATGCATTCTTTGATCAAATAAGTTTAGATCTTTATTCCCAAACGTGAAGAAGCTTTATACTAAACTTAAGCATGTTAAAAGCTTAATATTCACTGCCTCTAAGGCAGCCAAACCACTGTCATGTCACCTGGACCACTCCAACAGCCTTCCATCTGACCTGCTCACCAGCACTTGTGCCCCTCTCCACACATTCACCACTTAGCACCCAAAGTACTCTCTTTCTGGTAGATTCTCAGAAGTTAAATGATAGTGTTGGGACTGATTGGAATATAATCTAAACAGAGGCAAGTGTAAAACTTTGATCAATCCTTGATTCCCCAAAACGTGTAACTTCTGCTTTCTAAAAAAAGTAAGTTGTGAAAACTTTTGAGAAAACTTGGATATGAAATAGACATTGAAATATTTCAATATTCAATAATAATAATAGCTAACACTTAGTACTTACTATGAGTCAGTAATTTTCTATGCCTTCTATAGATTTTAATGTATTTAAATTTCACAGCCATCTTCTGAGGTAGGTACTATTGCATTCTTTACTCATAAAGAAACTGAAGAACAGAGAGATAGCTAACCTACTGAAGAACACACAGCTAATATGATGGATTTGAAAATGAACTAAGGAAGTCTGGCTCCAATGTGTAAGTAGATCAGAAAAGGAAAGTGTGCTCATTATAAATGTATGACAGCCAAAGCTCTGTTGTTATGATATAAAATATCTTTCAGTTTTGCATTTTGTGTGCCTTTGAGCAGCAAATCCACAGACAGAAAACCAAGAGAATTAAATAGTGATTTTTCTTACTAATTCTAAATATTAACCTCTACAGCTGTCATGGAATATACTCAGGCTTATAGTATTCCACTCTGTCTTGTGGTTTACACAAAAGGGAAATTATGCTTTGCCAAGTTGATATCTCATTCATAAAAATTAGGGTAAAATGCAAAAACCTAATCTGCTTTATTATTTTAAATGTGCAATTTCTACTAACAAAATGCAAAATACAACTCTTAGCAAAACATGGCTTTAAATAGAATTTCAAAACTATACGTTGATTACTTACATGAAAATTAGTCAGAAACCCATGGTATGTGTGGTTTTAATGATATGGAGAGAAGAAGAGTCGTTTAAAAATGGCAAGTAAAAATACCCTGAATTTTAATTAGGCTAAAAATAGTCAAGTTTCCTATTCACTCACTTGGAAATGATAAACTTTCCAAGATCTATTTTAGAGCATGGCGACTCTTTTCCATGTGTTCTAAGTGGTTCATTTCCCTATATGATGACTACCTTGGCACTCTGTGTACTTGTGCAACAGGAGAGATCTGTTCTGATACTCAAAGGAAACTGTGTGTGTACTTCCATGTTTAGGCTACACAGCCTTTTGCAAGTGACTTTTATTTACTATCTCTGATATTTTTAAATCTATTTACTATATTTGAGGTTATTGTCTTATCTCATTTAATTTTAGCTCTTTTATTTACTGTTTTTAAATTTTTCATACGTTCTATATTTGAACATGCTTTAGTCTAAAGCTTTTTTCCTTTCATTGCTCCAGCTCATTTTAACAATAAAAGAAAGAATATGTATCTCAAATCTTAACTGCTTACATTAGATTATCCAATTTCCCCATGAATTAGAAAATTGTTATGATATCCTTTATTGAAGAGCCAAGGTTAGAGTAATACAGGCTGATTTTATCTCTTTGTTTTATTCTATCACTGTCCAGAATTTTCTAGCTGGTCAGATTTTGCCCACATTAAATGAAGGAAAGGGTTGGGTTCTAGATATGACCACAATGATGACTAGTGGGCAATAGATGTGAGAGATAAATGCACCATGAGTGACTCCTTGAATTGTCCAGGACACCTGAAAATATAAACTTATGCAGAAGAGAAAGAAAGTATATCTAGTCTCACCATCACTTATATTCAAGCTGGAAGTGTTTTTTAAATGAAGCTGGAGGTGTTTTTTAAATTGTAATGCCTTCATTGTTTTTTCATTCCTCTTTACAACACTTGTAAGTAGAGCTCCAGAATAGATATTGCTCAGTCTTTAAGTGAAAATCATGCATGCATTTTGCTTTTAAGACTATTATCAGGTTTGTTGATCATGCCAAGCTACATATAAACATGTATTACCTCATTTAAGCTCCACCACAACTCTGAAAACTAGGTACTTTTATCTCCATTTTATAGATAGGAAGACTGAAAATCAAAGAAACTCAATAAATTATCATAAGAAATAATAAAAATAATAATTACTATTTTATTAATAATAGTGTTAATAAATTAAATTTAAAACTAACATTTATTGAGGGCTTAATATAAAGGTTCTTGGGCTGGGCTCAGTGGCTCACACCTGTAGTCCCAGCACTTTAAGAGACTGAGGGGGGCAGATCACAAGGTCAGGGGATTGAGACCATCCTAGTTAACACTGTGAAACCCCATCTCTACTAAAAAAACAAAAAAATTAGCTGGCCATGTGGTGTAGTCCCAGCTACTCAGGAGGCTGAGGCAGGAGAATCGCTTGAACTCAGGAGGCGGAGGTTGCAGTCAGCCAAGATTGTGTCACTACACTCCAGCCTGATGGACAGAGCGAGACTCCATCTCAAAAAAAAAAAAAAGTTATTGGGTGAATAATTCCATTTAATTCTCATAATAATCATTATAAGAATTATATGATTACATATCATATCACATTATCATTATGAGAATTATATGATTTATTATTATACCCATTTTAACTCCAGGAAATGGTGAGGCCTAGAGACATAGAGATCACAAAACCAGAAGCAGACGCAGGATTTAAACCTAAAATACCTAACTACGGAGCTCATGGTCTGAATCACATTTCTGTACTCCTACTAAAGGCAGAGCACACATTCTTACCCAGGGCCTGTTTGCTGAACAGTCTATGATTTTTTAGGGTCTTACATAGCTTTTTATCTAAAACAGTGGTTATCAAATGTGGTCTAATGATCCATGCTGATCCATGACAGGGTTTCAGTGTTTCGCTGTTTGGCAGCAAAATAAAAAAAAAAAAATAGAAGATAATGTTAAGAGTTTTTCTTACCACTATGTTCAATTTAAGGAATCATACTTTATTCTGAGATTATATGCTTTCTTTCCTGGATCAAAAATATCCCTTCTTTTTATCTAATGATGGTGATAGTTGATGATAGTTATGCTTTTAAACATTCTTTATTAAAAATTATAAATATCTTAATCCTATGACCCCTGCCTCACATTGGGGATAATAGAGAAGGAATTGTATTTATTTATTTGGAAAATTTAAAAAATCTGGGCTTTTTTGAAAAAGCAAAACTGCTATTAGGGAATGAAGGATGGTGCCCAAAGCAACGTCTGTGTGTCCAAGATTAAGCCTTATGCTAGTCAGTAACACTTTATGTTTCTTAAAGAATTTTCAAGGATGCAGGTTACACTTGAAAGAAAATGATGTTATTAGTGTATAAATATATTTTTATAGAATAGCCTGGTTCATATACAAAACACTTAAGCTTTGGCTGAGTCATATGCACGCAACCTACTATGTGCTTTCACATTCAGCATTTCATTTGATCTGCACCCAACACTCCGTGACACGGTGCTACAGAAAGGAAGTACAACATGATATACTTCCTATTAGTATTATTCAGTCTCTCCTAGCCTCAGTTTCCTTTAAGGAAGGAATCGTTTCTATCTTAAAGGATTTTTCCTGGATTTTAAATAATGTAGGAAAAAATTTGATCGTGGTACAAGGCATACAGCAGCCAATAACTGCTAACTATTGTTATCATCCTCATTTTACAGATGAGAACTGGTGAAGTGATAAGTCGGAGCTTGAGCCAAATTCTGTCTGCATCCCCCAAGATTCTTTTGGTTATCCCTCGCCCATAATTTCTATGTGAATCTCAAACCTTCTCTTCACTATCCCACACCACAATTTTAGTAATGGTTAGAAGCTGAGAAGTGCCACTGACTTAAATATGCCTCCACCATTCTATAGTTATGTGTCTTCAATGTCTTTGTCCAAATGATCACAGCAAATAAACTTTTCTGTAGAAAAATCAAATGAAATTTAAAATGATTTATTGTACATATCAATCCAATAAAAGTTGCATTAGAACAAATAGAAGTAGAAATTGAAATTGTAAAGATTGCCAGATGATTTGAAAAGTAGGATCCTACAGTGCATAAAGGAGGCAGTGGCTGAAGGTCGCCAGTTTAAGGGGAAGGTAAAATTTGAAAGTGGACCAATAATTTTTATATAAAAATTATTGGTCCACTTTCAAATTATACCTATCATTGTATAATAGGTACATACCAGCAGATATATTTTTCAAAATTGTAGATACCAATAGTCAGTGTGCTTGTTTATGTTTATTTTGTTTTTGGTTTAAATTACCTAGAGAGTGACATAATCTCTCTAGGGTAGAGCATTGCTTTAATTGTCAATGGAAGATTAGAAAAAGTGGACATGTCACTGATTCCTTAGTTAAAAGCTTTATTTTCATCATAATCCTAAAGAATAAAAAGTTTATGTCTTTTTAAAGAGAAAGCAGAAGTATGACATAGTTCAATCCTCAGAGGGAGAAAATGAGGAAGGAAAACAAACTTCTTTCTCTTTCTTTATTTTTCTCTTACTGCAACATACTTTTTAGGGTTCCATCTCTTGATTTGAGCTCATCAGAAATATGGATTTTAAGTAGCTGTTTCTAATATTTTCAGAGACAAGTAAATACTGAATATACACTGTGTTGTGAGAATGAGCATCACAAACTTAAAGATTTAAGAGTTATTAAGTTTCATATCTTTCTGTGATTTAGGGTGCAAATTTGCAGCAGAGGGATTATCACATTATGTCAGCCACCAGACAGAGAAGATAAAGCCCTGATCTCCAAAAAGAAGTTGAGTTATAAGAGACAGGAATTCCAGTGAGAAGTATGAGAGAGTGGCTGGGAGATAATGTTTGATAATCTCTTTTGCTGTCCCCAATTTATGAAAATGGCTTAAAAATATTTATCAAAGACTAAAATATTTCTTCAAAGATTAGTTTTGCTCCATTAAAAGTAATGAGTAGAAATATATTTTTTTAATGTTTTAAGTACCTGAGTATCTTGCCAGCAACTTATCACCACTGCTAAAAGCGAGAAGAGGAGAAACACAGCTTTCATCACTGGAACTGCAGGTTTATTTCGGAAAATGGAAATATTTTGGATGAAATAACAGATTGACTAATGACACAAATAAATCATTCTGCTGAGCCACAAAAAAGCAAAGGTCTTGGTACATAATCCAGGAGGGTGTGAAAGGCACTTTTTAATAGGCAAGCTGTAGAAAACCAGATTGGCCTGGTTCTGCTGAACAGAATCATGGATACTGATTTGTTGCATCTTAGTGATTGAGGAGAGGGGTGGAAAAGTTTTGGCTCCTCAGCATCCAGTTAAGCAGGGCTGTCTTTTGGACAGCCTGGTATGTGTGTGTGAATCCGGGTAAGAAAGAGGTGTGGTAGAAGCTTGCCTAACGTGCTTACTAGTTTTTAAAGTCACAATTTGCTGCCAGTCTTACTGTATTTTCTCAAATAAGTTTTCCAACTTCCCTTTTATCCTCATGACATAGAAGTTGGTGACAGGGACAAGGATTTTTTTATTTGTCAGACTTTTAAACTTCCCATATCATCCTAACACACTGCTCTCCTTACTGTACTCAAGTGGTGGGCTTTACACTTTAATAAGCAACAAAATCACCTGGAGGGCTTGTCAAAACACAGATTGCTGTCACCACTCCCAGAGCTTCTGATTCAGTCTAAGGTGAGGCCCAAGGATTTGCATTTCTAGTAAGTTCTCAATCATCTTGATGTTGTTGATCAAGCTATCAAGATCACACTCCCTCCTAGGAATCCCATTTAACATACTCTCTTCCCCATCCTTCCATAATTCAAGGGGTGTTGAGTGAAGCATTTCAGATTCTTTGCTTTATCACTACCTATGTTTCTAATATTTTCTTTTCTTCCAGTATTTCCAGTAATTTCTTTCCAATATTCCAAATTTATATGAGAAAAGAACTGGGTATATAAGAAAAAAAAAGTTGTTTTTTTTTTCATTTCAGTTAAATGTTGATAAATATAATTTTAAAAGTCTTTATTTAAAAGACTATGAAGAACAGCAAGATATATGAAACCTACATTTTCCCTCTCAGTATCTCTACTGATTCTCTGTGAGATACAGAGAAACAATGCCATTTACTTCAAACGGCATTCTTCTAACTCACTAAAGGTGAAAGTTCCATGAAATATTTTTTCTTTCTAAAACAAATAGCAGAGTAAATAATGTCATTTTAAATTGTATAAATAAATAAACATTATCAAACCATGCTACACAAAGAAATATTCTATCAATATGACTCCTTTGAAAACTACTACTGGAAGAATAATTATATAAGGCACAAGAATTATTTTATTTCTTTCTGAAAATTGGATACAAGGCAGTAGTTAGAAGGGTATTTATATTTTTGTTTTATGTTGTTTTCTGTATTTGTGATTAATTTCAACAATAAGAATTTTTAAGAAACAGCAAAAAAAAAAAAATAGGTGTTAATAAAGACAATGAGATTTAAGTTTGTTTATTCAACTTACTTATATTGAGTGCCTAGTCTGAGCTAAGCATTATTTTAGGCAATTATAATATTGACAAGGTGACATTTCCCTGAAAGCCTTTTTTTTTTTTTTAATTACATTTTGGGCTCTGGTGTACATGTGCACATCCTGCATCCTGCAGGATTGCTGCATAGGTACATACATGCCATGGTGATTTGCTGTCTTCATCCCCCAGCCTCCCCCGACCCTGTCACCTACATCAGGTATTTCTCCCAGTGTTATCACCGCCCCCTCGTCCCTCCACTCCCCTCCACTCCATCCCCCTACCTAGCCCAGTGAGTGTTGTTCTCTTCCCTGTGCCCAAGTGTTCTCATTGTTCATCACCCACCTATGACAGAAAATATGCAGTGTGTGGTTTTCTGTTCTTGTGTCAGTTTGCTGAGAATGATGGTTTCTAGATTCATCCATGTCTCCACAAAGGACACTAACTTATCGTTTTTTATGGCTGCATAGTATTCCATGGTGTATATGTGCCACATTTTCTTTGTCCAGTATATCATTGATGGGCATTTGGGTTGGTTCTAGGTCTTTGCTATCATAAACAGTGCCACAAGGAATATATGTGTGCATGTGTCTTTATAATAGCAAGGTAATACGCAAATAAATAAATATAACTAAAAGATTAAAAGGAGTTAGGGTCTTGCTTCTTCAAGGGTCAAAACACACCATGAAGCTGAAATAGCTAAAGTACCACAGAACTGACACAGAAAAGGATAAAAGGATGAAAGAAACAAAATGAAGAATCTAGGAACACATTGGAATTTAGTAGACGATAACACTGGCATTTTAAATCAGTGGCAAAATGACAGAAAATTCAAAACAAATACATACCTTCTATCATACTCAGAAATAAATATTGATATACTAGGAGAAATATAAGAGAATATATTTGTTATAATCTAGGTGTTATAATGATAAACATAACATAAAACCCAAAAGCCAAAAGATAAAGAGAGAATGAAAGACTTGACTATCATCTAAATATAATATTTCTATATGATGATAATTTCTGAAAATAAAAATATGTCAACTAACAGCATGGAAAAAAGTTACAATATATAGTATAAATAATATATATATATCGTATAAATAATATTTATTGAACACATATTCTGGACCAAGCACCATTCTAAAAATTTACAATCACCGTGTTATTTTTAAGGCTTAAGAAAAAAAAACTATCATTTTTTCTTGCATATGTTAATTAGCTTGATTTAGCCATTCCACAATGTATATTAATTTGTCAATTTTTAAATTGTTAAAAGAAATAAAATCTATCAGGTGTGATTATTATTCTTGTTTTATATATAAGCAGCCTGGGAATTGGAGACATTTGGTAAAGTGCCAATCATCTAGCAAGAAAGAGGCAAAACTGGGATTCAAATTCAGATCTCTCTGACTCCAAAGTTATTAAACACTCAGGTGCAAATAGTTCCTATAAATTCAAAATAAAAAGGAAAAAGTTATAAACTGGAAGTCATGGAAGATGAACAAAAGGGCCAAGGTAGTTGTGATAAGACATTTAGCATCACTAATAATCAAGAGAAGCAGGAAATTTCGTATTACTTGTGAAAATTATGAATCTCATATGGTTTGGTCCAACATTTCTACATATTTTTCTACCCTATAGAAATGCAAGTCTTTCTGTACATATCTTTAGGTGCATCTAAAAGGTTCTTTGCAATATCATTTGTAGTATTTCAAAGATGGATATTGCCTAAATGCCAATCAATAGGGAAATACTCAAATATATTATGCCATACAGCTATTTAAAAAGAATGAGGCAGATCTGTATGTACTGACGTAAAATATGGTCATCATGTATTAAGTAAAAAGAAAGCTTCAGGACAATACATAGAGATAGATTTTAAAAGATCCTGTTTTGTAAAATTAAACACATGTCTATGTGCACAGAAAAAATCTACACATGTCTATGCACAGAAAAATAGCTAGCAGTAAACCTTAAATTGTTAACTGTTTCTGCTTCTGAGGAGTTATACTGGAGAAGTAGAATGGGTATGAGAGAAAGCTTTTACATATAAAATAAATTACAAAACAAAGTTATCTCCAGTTTAGATTTCATAATTTAAAATACGTATTTTGTTAAAGGCAATCAGAAAAAAATAATGGAAACTATTTTAAAGTAAATTTTAATGAAAAAGTGAAGGACATTTAAAGTTACACTCGAACTCAAACAGTGAAGACCGTTTGTTCTTGAGCAGGAACTCGGAATGCCAGGAAAATACTTCCCATTTATTTCTGACTCAAGAGTATCAATGCCCTTGAGTGTCAGGTATGCTTTCATGCTGATATCAGGCCACTGATAATAAGGTGCATCCAAATTCCATTTCTATTTTCATCCTCCATTCCTAGCCTACTGTTTTAAGGCAAACACTTGCCCTTGAGAAAAATATTCAAGTATCCCCAAGTATGTCAGTGACTTAAGAATAACCTTAATGGATTCAGAAATAATTCCATGCCCATGTTCATCTAGGAACTCTTTGCAGGATGCAGTATTTGATTAAGGTTACAGTGTAAAATATTTGTCCCAAGCAACTGCCATTGGAATCACCTCTGTATTACAGAAGTTTTACTCATTTTATTATTACTGTAAAATACTTCAGTGGATATGAATGTTTTCGTTAAAGTATAAATATAAATAGAGCAGAAAAACTTGTTCATTTACGAATGTGATAAATATCTGTCCACTAATAAGCCCAAGTCTAGTTTACCTCCTATCAAGTTCTTATTTACTAAGACCTGTTTTTAAAATATGATCTCAGATTATAGTTAGCTTTATGTTTCTACCTGTTTTAATAAACATATGATAAACTCAGTGCTGTGCTTAATTGATGCCACTTTGATATGATTACTGGCCTGTACCAATAAACTATTTACCAAGTTTGGAATTCAATGTTTCCACTTTGATAAATGTTTGAAAGGATAAATCCTTCCAAAACAACTTGAAGGCAGACATCATTTGAAATGCTTGGGGTTTTTGTGTTTTGTTTTTTCCTGCTCCATAAGTGACTTTTTGCAGTTTAAACCACTATCAAACTTATTCAGGCTGCTAACCCTGTCTATTCCAAATGACCCCAGGAGTATGGAGGCCTGTTATTTCTTCCTCATAGCTAGTATGAGAGAATGAGTCAGGCTTTTCCTAGCCTATTCATAGTCCCTCAGGTATCTGCATTAACTGTACCTACACTATTTTTGAGCATGGAAATGACGGGGCATTGCTGGAGCATGATCAGATAAAAGTCCCCTTCCAACTATCAAACCCTGATCTCCTTTTATTCATCCAAGGAGTTCTCCAGTGCTGTGCAGAGCACTGACATGAGTAGCATGTCTGCTTGACATCCCATCTCATCTGGCTCAGACTTGCCTACACAGAAGCTCCCAGCAGCCCTTGAGCCCAAAGGAGATGGAACATGGCAATTCCCTGTAACCAGCACTGCCAGTCCCCTCAGTATAGCCATTCAGTAGCCAGACTCTGGAGTCAGAGATTCTAAGATCAAGTCCTGCTCATGCTGATTACTGCCAACATGGCCTACAAAAAAAAAAAAAAAAATTAATTTTCTCATGCCTCAATTTTCTCACATAATCAATAGGGATGATCCTAGCTCTCAGAGTTACTGTGTCAATAAAGACTGAATGAGTAAGGTTCTCAGCACATGTCTAGTGCAGAATAAGTGCTCAATAGTGATATTGTATACTTTCTAAAATGACATATACATATAATATATATATACATATAGCCTGGCAATTTGGACATCTATGTATCATCTTTGCCTTCAGAATTCTGCATTTATCCTATCCCGGGAAACTGGATTTCCCTTTGGAACATAGTGCTTAGATTAAAATGGAAATAAACCTGCTGATGGGTCTTAAACTTTCTGCTCAGACTTTCTGCTTTCCCAATGTGCTATTGCTGGACTCTGTTGCTATAGTCCTTTTTCATCCCTCCCTCCCATAGGTTTAGATACCTTGTTCTCACAACCAGAAAGGGCAAATGATCAATATCAATCCCTTGTTGGAAATGAATTATGACAGAGTTAACTTTAATCATTGAGGTCACTTGTGCTGTCTAACTTCTATCTTCTTTGATCTCTTTCCTTTCTTTAAGGAAAGTTTGCATATGTAAGATGGTTCTTATTCTATAAGGAATAGAAACAGATCTATTCTAGCAAGTGTTGAAAACCTTATTTGCAAATCTCTAGGACATAGAATTTCATGAGAAATAAATATATTGTCTAACACATGACTTCTAATAGAAATGATGTTTCCAACAAAGCATATTTTATACACTAATTTTCATGATGCCTTATTAAAAATGTATAACTTCTCATATGAGAAAAAAATAAACAGATAAAAGCAGTCTTGTGGTAATTTGACAAATCCATGTGAAAATGTCAAACGAGGGCAAAAAGTGGAGTACATACAGCAATGTAAGATCTAATCTCTGACCCTGACAAGTTTTACAGTTAAAGTTTAAATCCAAATTTCTTAAACAAACTAACAATAGCAGAAATAACAAGCAGATCTCTAGAGCTCTGCTTAGAGAAGGATGCTGAGGTCACATCTAGGTGAAGTAGCATTTAGTGGCATGTTAGAAGACAATATCTATCATGGTAATAGAGTAGGATGCAACAGGATTTGTACCATGTAGTTACCATCCCTGCTTGCTTTCAGATCACACAGACATCCTCTTGTATAGTCAAATATGATATAATTTTATAGAGACGGAGAATATACTAACATTTGGTGGAATAGCACAGAAGATTAGTCTGAGCCTAGTACTTTTCAAAGCACTTCACGTGTACTCATTCATGGAATCATCATAATAACACTATAAGTATATGCTGTTATTAGACCCATTTTCCAAATGGGGACATTGAGGCACAGAAAACATCAATAACTTGCCCAATCGATACAGCTAATAATGAGCAGAGCTTATTGACAGAGCTACCAGGAAATCTGACCTCACTCTGTGTCTTTACCACTTGTATTAATCTGTCTCCAAAGTTCATTGTGGAAAAAAAAAAGAAGTTTTCATGAATGTCTTTCTACAGCATGAATTTTGTAAGCCTACCTCCACAGAATGTTCATATAACAAGGGATCTCGCTCATTATCTGGACCAAACTTTTAAAGGATCCTGTCCTTAATACCCAGTACCTCCTCAGGATTTCCCAGCTCTTATCTGTTGAGCAGCTCTGGAAACTCTTTGACATATTGAACCAAAATCTACCTCCCTCTGATTCCCACCTTTGATGGGGCAACACAAACCAATCTATACTGTCTTCCACAGGATGACAACCAACATCTTGTCAGTGAAATATCTCCACCATGGGTGAAATTTGATGAGAAAGGAGATAGCATATTTTTAAAATAACCCATAATTGAATAAAAGGTCATTTATTTGAAAACTTTTTCCTCTCATGTAACACAATACATTTCAAAAGAAGAAGAAGGTGTGAGTTCAGGTGTCCATTATGTAGCCAGACAGATGGATATGTTTGTTATTTTACTGTTGCCATAGAAACAAGTGCTGTGTTTACCTCATCCAGTAAAGAAGAATTTCTTGGGTCTTTCCCAAAAGTTGTGAGATGTGCTACACTGAATATGGTCCACATGTCCATCTGGACAACATAAGTCCCCTTTCTACTGGGGAGGACTGCTACATAGGGAGAAAGGGAACTCTACTTCAGCATTTCTTCCTATGAGCTCCCTCAATTTCTTGCTGTTTGAGAGTCACAAATTCTCTTTAATATAATAATCTATTAATGCGCTCTACTTATGTTTGGAGATAGTGCTAATTATCAAAGAAGTTAGGCTTCTAGTTATATCCTCTATGGAGGATGGGAAAAAGCCAAAGAGAAACAATTACAGAGATGTGGTTTAATATAAAGATTTTATATCAAATCTGATTCAGCTATACTCTAGGCCATGAAAGTGGCTTTGTAAAGACGGTACTGAATAAAATATAGCAAATCAATGGGTTCACAAAGATCAGTCTTTGACCTTAGTTTTAGTTGAAATCATATGTGCAGGCCCATTCAATTTGCATACCAATAAAGCTGAATCTTAGCTTTAAATGACCTAATGTAAGACCTGAAACAGTGTGGCCTTGGAAAGGGTGTCACATAAACTGTAAGGACACCCGAGCTCCACCTCTAGCTCTGTCAACAGCTTTTGTGACTTTGGTAAGCTCCTAATATTTACCGAGCAACTGTTAGGGTTTGAGAACTTAAGCTGGGCATTTCACCTTATTTAATTTTCATAGCCACTTTGTAAGTTAGATAATACATTTACCTTGTACAGATGACAAAATTAAGTCTGAGGGGCTAATTAACAATGCCCAAGATCTCTCAGCTGATAAATGGCAATGCTAGAATATGATGACTCAAGCTTTTCTCTGCATTAAACTATTTCTACCACTTCACCTCCTGAGTTTTAGTGTACATCCTTGTAGCCATGAGGTTGACATGCTCTGCACATTGTTTGCCACTTTGACATTCTTTGATTTCAGGGTAAATATTTCAATATAATGTCCTATTCTTTTTATTATGATTGTTTCACTGACTCCTAACAGATCTTTTTCTTAATTTGTGTCATCTATATTGAAAATTCATCTAAATCATATTTACCAAATTATAAAATCTCTACTGAGATGGGCTTAACACACTGTATCGTCAGGATATAATTTCACATTTGTGGCATCTGTAAAATAAAGCAGAATACTGCAGAATTTAACTCCTACAGTCCAAAACTACAGATACCTTTGTTGGCAGTAGAAGTCACTGGCACCTTCCTTCCCCTCCATCCAGGAGATGCTCCCCCTGCAAATGGTGGTTCTCAAATTTGTTTCCCAAAGGGCCAGGAAATGGTAGCTCAGAAGCACCTACAACATTTTACCAAAGTTGTCTTCACTGTTGCTGTCACTTTTGACCTAGTGCCTACAAATAAACTTACTACTGTATTTGTAGAAATGGACCCCAAAATAGCTGGCACAAAAAACACATGAAATGAAGTTGTCGTTATTGTTGTTTGAACATTTAAGAATTGATTATGAGCATGTGAATTATGTCAGCAAAAAGCCCTCAGTAATAAATAGGGTCACAGCTTGTCAAATGAGTTGAAAAAGTTTTGCCTGCATATATCCAGAGCTTCATTCCTGACAAAGGCTCTTAGAACACTCCCTACACATTGCAAGTTCTTGAGTGCATTTCTCTGGAGTTGACAAGTTGTCCAGTAGGTGGTGCAGTGTTAACACTCTGTTGGTGGCTTTTTTGCCTTTTTCAAAAAGAATTTTCTTCAGCTTGTTTGAAAATCTCAGGATAGACTTGCTTTTATACATAGTGTTTACACATATACTCAGAATATTTACTCCATTTGTAGAAATATATTTTGAAATTAAGTAATTTGCAAGCTTTTATATCTTGTTTTGGGTTGGTTTTCTAATTTTAGACTCACTCATAATTCAAATATTTAAATTATACACTTCTAATAATTTTTTATTTCTCAGATATGAATAAGCAGATATAAATTGAAAATGTACCTTTAAGTACTACAGATGATTTTAACAGACTTCTTGGAAGTGAAAATTTTAAGAATCAAGATTACTAGTGTTGGACTGCTAGAAGCTGGTATCACAGCTGCACTGTTTGCAGCTGAACCACAGTAGTAGCTAGGTAAACAACAAGAAGTTCACAAGTAAAAAGTATGCAGGCATTTTAGACAAAAACATCAATGCCTTTCAGTTATTTGAATATATCAAGTAGATGTTTTGCCATCACATTCAGATATCATTCTTATCTGATACCCTTTAGCAATCATCACAAAACTCTCTCTCTCTCATGTGTGTGTGTGTGAGTGAGTGTGTGTGTGTGTTTCGCCCAAATGAAAATGGTTGGTTACAGTCATTGTGAATTCTAAAAATACTAAAGCTGCCAACATTGACCAAATTGATAATTTTATCTTTTTTTTTTTTTTTGACAGAGTTTTGCTCTTGTTGCCCAGACTAGAGTACAATGGCTTAATCTCAGCTCACTGAAACCTTCACCTCCTGAGTGCAAGCAATTCTCCTGCCTCAGCCTCCTGAGTAGATGGGATTACAGGCATGTGCCACCATGCCTGGCTAATTTTTAGTAGAGACAGAGTTTCACCACGTTGGTTAGTCTCCAACTCCTGACCTCAGGTGATCCACCCACCTAAGCCCCTGAAAGTGCTGGGATTACAGGTGTGAGCCACTGCACCCAGCCTAAATTGACCATTTGCTTCACTAATTTTCTTTATAGGAAAAACAAAACCTTATACATAGAATATGTAGTAAATGCTATCTAGCCATTATTTTTAGGAACAAAGCTGATTAAATATTATATTCTAAATAAAAGATTCTACCTCACATTTTGACATATTGTTGTAGTTAAAGTGTAACAAATGATGAACTCCATCATTTATGTTCTGAAGCAAATTATTGCATATAATTATGTAGCCAGTCTGATCTCTTCAGAAGATGAGATTTTTAGTAATTGAAACTGAATTGTCTATTTGTGCCGTTTAAAGCCCTACTCTACCAGCAGCATGTGGTCATTTTGGATAAGTTAGCTCCTGTATAGCCCCTCTTGAATGTACTTACCATGGTAACATTTAAACACTGCTCATGGTGTTTACATCTCAGTTAGGTTACAAAGACACACTGCTTCATTGGCTTTGCATTTTCCATTAACTTTATTTAACAAGGTATTAGTCAAGCCCTAAGACCTAACAGAGGTTTATCTAGTCAGATGGTCTGAATGAATTTTAAAATCAAGGTCTCAATTTTTTACTTTGATGGTTTCATTTTTGATACTCACCTTAACCACAAATCCTGACCTAAAATTATTCTCCTAGGAAACTTTCTATGAAACATAATGATTAACTTCATCTCTTAGTCTCCAGGGTTATTGTCTTTATGTTATCTAACAACTTTCTAAGCTGAGTATCTTAAGTGGTTTACAAAATCAGAATGCTCAGGAAACTGAAAAATTTCGTATCAAGAGGACTTCATTCTGCCTTTTCTATCAGATACCCCTTTCTCTCTCTTTACCTTCCCTAGTTGAGAAAGGGGAATAGACTTGATAACTAAGATAATAATTGGAAAAATATGTTATTGCCCTTATTATAAAAAACAGTCTACGAATACTTACTCATTATTCAGATTTTAAGATTCCATCTGAATAAAGAGTTCAGCAGCTAAAATAAGTGGTAATTATGTAACCCCACCCCAATTGTAAACATGAAGACACAAACTCACAAAAAGCTAAATCATCACCTACAAATCCCTCCTTGAATAATTGGCAGAAACTTAACAATTAGAAATTCTATATCACTTATTCTTGTCATATGCTTTAACTATATTTCCATTTCTCTTCCCAAAAATCAGGAAATAACTTAAATCCAAGATAATACCTTTTGTACTTGAAAATTTTTATAATCACAGCATTACAATTCTCAGGGGGAAAAACTGCATAAAAATCTAAATCTTAATAAAAGTCCCAGGAAATAAAATTTAAATTCACACACACACACACACACACACGCATGCACACACTTCACACATTTCTTCTGGATTGAATTATTACAATTATTATCAATTCACAATTACCTAAGACAACATAAATACATTATGAATTCTTTTTTTTAATTTATTTTATTGCATTTTAGGTTTTGGGGTACATGTGAAGAACATGCAAGATTGTT
>NW_016107352.1:524930-551966 GCF_001604975.1 Cebus imitator | reverse complement strand
TTTTGATGTGCTGTTGCAATCAGCTTGCCAGTATTTTATTGAAGATTTTTGCATCTATGTTCATCATGGATATTGGCCTGAAGTTTTCTTTTCTTGTTGAGTCTCTGCCGGGTTTTGGTATCAGGATGATGTTGGTCTCATAAAATGATTTGGGAAGGATTCCCTCTTTTTGTATTGTTTAGAATAGTTTCAGAAGGAATGGTACCAGCTCCTCTTTGTATGTCTGGTAGAATTTGGCTGTAAACCTGTCTGGACCTGGGCTTTTTTTGGTTGGTAAGCTCTTAATTGCTGCCTCAACTTCAGACCTTGTTATGGGTCTGTTCAGGGTTTCAGCTTCTTCCTGGTTTAGGCTTGGGAGGAGGCAAGTGTCCAGGAATTTATCCATTTCTTCCAGGTTTACTAGTTTATGTGCATAGAGTTGTTTGTAATAATCTCTGATGATGGTTTGAATTTCTGTGGAATCTGTGGTGATATCCCCTTTGTCGTTTTCTATTGCATCAATTTGGTTATTCTCTCTTTTCTTTTTTATTAATCTGGATAGTGGTCTGTCTATTTTGTTGATCTTGTCAAAAAACCAGCTCCTGGATTTATTGATTTTTTGAAGAGTTTTTTGTGTCTCTATCTCCTTCAGTTCTGATCTGATCTTAGCTATTTCTTGTCTTCTGCTGGGTTTTGAGTTTTTTTGATCTTGCTCCTCTAACTCTTTCAATTTTGATGACAGGGTGTCAATTTTAGATCTCTCCTTTCTTCTCATATGGGCACTTATTGCTATATATTTTCCTTTAGAGACTGCTTTAAATGTGTCCCAGAGATTCTGGTATGTTGTGTCTTCATTCTCGGTGGTTTCGAAGAACATCTTTATTTCTGTCTTCATTTCATTGTTTATCCAGTCAACATTCAAGAGCAAGTTGTTCAGTTTCCATGAAACTGTGCGGTTCTGGGTTAGTTTTTGAATTCTGAGTTCTAACTTGATTGCACTGTGGTCTGAGAGACTGTTTGTTATGATTTCCGTTCTTTTGCATTTGCTGAGGCGTGATTTACTCCCAATTATGTGGTCAATTTTAGAGTAGGTGTGATGTGGTGCTGAGAAGAATGTATATTCTATGGATTTAGGGTGGAGAGTTCTGTAAATGTCTATTAGGTTTGCTTGGTCCAGGTCTGAGTTCAAGTCCTGGATATCCTTGTTAATTTTCTGTCTGGTTGATCTGTCTAATATTGACAATGGGGTGTTAAAGTCTCCCACTATAATTGTGTGAGAGTATAAGTCTTTTTGTAACCCATTAAGAACTTGCCTTATGTATCTGGGTGCTCCTGTATTGGGGGCGTATATATTTAGGATCATTAGCTCTTCTTGTTGCATTGATCCTTTTACCATTATGTAATGTCCCTCTTTGTCTCTTTTGATCTTTGTTGCTTTAAAGTCTAATTTATCAGAGATGAGAATTGCAACTCCTGCTTTTTTTTGCTCTCCATTTGCTTGGTAAATCTTCCTCCATCCTTTTATTTTGATCCTTTGTGTATCCTTGCATGTGAGATGGGTTTCCTGGATACAGCACACTGATGGGTTTTGGCTTTTTATCCAATTTGCCAGTCTGTGTCTTTTGATTGGGGCATTTAGTCCATTTACGTTTAGGGTTAATATTGTTATGTGTGAATTTGATACTGCCATTTTGGTGCTAGCTGGCTGTTTTGCCCATTAGTTGATGCAGATTCTTCATTGTGTTGATTCTCTTTAGCATTTGGTATGTTTTTGGAGTGGCTGGTACTGGTTGTTCCTTTATATGTGTAGAGCCTCTTTCAGGAGCTCTTGTAAAGCCGGCCTGGTGGTGATGAAATCTCTGAGTACTTTCATGTTCACAAAGGATTTTATTTTTCCTTCACTTATGAAGCTTAGTTTGGCTGGATAGGAGATTCTGGGTTGAAAGTTCTTTTCTTTTAGGATGTTGAATATTGGCCCCACTCTCTTCTGGCTTGTAGGGTTTCTGCTGAGAGATCTGCTGTGAGTCTGATGGGCTTCCCTTTGTGGGTAACCCAACCTTTCTCTCTGGCTGCCCTTAGTATTTTCTCCTTCATTTCAACCCTGGTGAATCTGACGATTATGTGCCTTGGGGTTGCTCTTCTTGAGGAATATCTTTGTGGTGTTCTCTGTATTTCCTGGACTTGAATATTGGCCTGCCTTGCTAGGTTGGGGAAGCTTTCCTGGATAATATCCTGAAGAGTATTTTCCAGCTTGGATTCATTCTCTTTGTCGCATTCAGGTACACCTATCAAGCGTAGATTAGGTCTTTTCACATAGTCCCACATTTCTTGGAGACGTTGTTCATTCTTTTTTACCCTTTTTTCGCTATTCTTGCCTTCTCGTTTTATTTCATTGAGTTGATCTTCAACCTCTGATATCCTTTCTTCTGCTTGGTCAATTCGGCTGTTGAAACTTGTGCATGCTTCACGAAGTTCTCGTGTTGTGTTTTTCAGCTCCATCAGTTCACTTATATTCCTTTCTATTTTGTCCATTCTCGTTAGCATTTCGTCAAATCTTTTTTCAATGTTCTTAGTTTCTTTGCATTGGGTTGGAACATGTTTTTTTAGTTCACAGAAGTTTCTTACTACCCACCTCCTGAACTCTGACTCTGTCATTTCATCACACTCATTCTCCATCCAAGCTTGTTCCCTTGCTGGTGAGGAGTTGTGATCCCTTTTAGGAGGAGAGGTGTTCTGGTTGGGTGTTTTCATCCTTTTTATGCTGGTTTCTTCCCATCTTTATGGATTTATCCACCTGTCGTCTTTGTAGTTGCTGGCTTTCAGATTGGGTCTCTGAGTGGACATTCTGTTTGTTGATGATGAAGTTATTTCTGTTTCTTAGTTTTCCTTCTAACAGTCTGGCCCCTCTGCTGTAAGTCTGCTGAGGTCCACTCCAGGCCCTGCTTGCCTGGAGATCACCTGCAGCAGCTGCAGAACAGTAAGGGTTGCTACCAGTTTTCTTCTTCTGCTATCTTTGTCCCAGAAGGATACCCGCCAAATGTCAGTCTGATCTCTCCTTTATGAGGTGGCTCTTCTTTGGATATACAGGGGTCAGGGAGCTTCTTGAGGAGACAATCTGTTCTTTATAGGAGCTCAAATGCTGAGCTGTGAGCTCCATTGTTCATTCAGAGCTACTGGGCAGGTACGTTTAGGTCTGCTGCAGCAGAACTCATTAACCACTTTTTGTTCCCAGGTGCTCTGTCCCAGGGAGTTAGGGTTTTATTTATGAGTTTCCATTGTGCTTCTGCCTTCTTTTTTTTTTTTTCCTTCAGAGCTGCCCTTCCCAGCAAGGAGGCAGCGTAGTCACTGTCTGCCTGTAGAGGCTTTGCTGAGCTGCTGTGGGCTCCGC
The DNA here is from genome assembly GCF_001604975.1 of Cebus imitator. Classification (NCBI taxonomy): domain Eukaryota; kingdom Metazoa; phylum Chordata; class Mammalia; order Primates; family Cebidae; genus Cebus; species Cebus imitator. The sequence goes on along the minus strand of NW_016107352.1, from coordinate 548,599 downwards.
CCAGCTGCTGAGTGAAGCTGCTCCGCCCAGCTTCCCTGTTTATAAGGGTGTCGTTAGAACTGCCTTGGCAATGGTGGTCCACCTCTGTATTGGTGGACTCTCTCTGTAATGCGGGTTGCCTCGGTGACGGCGGGCTGCCTCAGCAATGGCGGGTTGCCTTGGGAATGGTGGGCTGCCTCAGCATTGGCTGACTACCTCCATAGCATTGAAGTGCCTTGGTAATGGCAGAGGCCCCTCCCCCACAGAGCTGGACCATCCGGGCTCAGTTGCACTTGCTGTGAAACTCGCAATCCAGAGAGTTTCTGATTGCTGTTCTTTTGTGGGGAAGGGACCAGCCGAGCCTGATCACCTGGCTCCCTGCCTCAGACCCTTTTTTTTTTTTTTTTTAAGTTGGTGTTCCAGTCGCCTGTTGAAGAGGTGCCAGGATCTGTGTGTTTTGCCGTGCGGCAACTCACTGCGCTGGCTTAAACAGCGGCACTGAGATTTGTGGCGCTTTTTTTTTGCCCTGGAATCTACTGTCCTGGTTCCCTGTTCAGTCCCCTTTTTAAACAGATGAATGGGTGACTTCCCATGGCTCCAATTACCAGCCAAAAGGGCACCCGGGCCAGTGTATTTCATATGGAGAACCACCACTGGGGTGCTGACAAAGCAGCCGCGCGGGGCAAAGCAGCTGCACCGGCCGACACAGCCGGGCTGGCCGAAACAGCCACGCTGGCAACCTGTGGGGCTTCTCCGCCTGGGAATCTCTTAGTCTGTGGGCAATAAAAATGCAGCATCCACTCACCCTCTGTGCTTTCACTGAGAGCTGCAATCCTGAGCTGTTCCTAAAAGGCCTTCTTGGATCGATACATTATGAATTCTAATAATTCCTAAGTATCTAAAGTTTTTTTTTTTTTTTAACAAATGCTTCTCTTAATGAGATGGATGAAGTATTTTGCTTGTTTTCTGTTTTTCTTTATTTTAACTAGTTCATGTATCCATGCTCAAAGATTATATTTTGCTAGAAGTACACAAACCTCACCCTCACTTCTATTCATAATTTTCTTTTTTCTGACCTCAGTGCTGAGAAAACATGTTTATATTAAAAAATAGGTGGAACTGGAGTTTTATTATAGTCATTTCTCTCAGTTCTATAAATTCCTCCCTAGTTATATCTCAAAAATCACATGATGATTGATTATTAAGAATTATGCCTAATCATTTTCCAGTTTAACAATATATTTAGATCCTCCTATAATTTTGTTGAAAGTAGAGAACTGGAAACTACCAGACTTGCAAAAAGCTTTGTTAACTGGACATTAGAGTCATTCACTTTGCCAACAAAACACTAGTATTTGGAGCCAGGAGGTTCTCTATACCCCCAAAAAATGCACTATCCAAGATGAGTGAGAGGTGGGTTTTTGTGTTTTGCTTGTTCTTTCATAAAGTGGGAGAAGGGTGTTTATGAACAGGAGTTAGAGAAAAGAGAGCTCTGCATACCTCAGACAAGTTGTAAGGAAGATCAGTCTTAGGAAAGAGAATATACAGAGATTAAGAACCCAATAATTGATACTCCAAATTACTCACATGTCCCCCCACCCTTAGAAAGCATTTCCATAGACATGGTTATGTGTATACTCATTTGAAAACCACTGTCTTAGGGAAGTCTCAGGGAAACAATGTTCTGGAGCATGAGGATTGTGGCCTTGAAATAAACATCTGTTCTCATGCTTAAACAATCAGGACAGCTTATGGAAATAAGCTCCTTTTTTAGGGGCAAACTCTCCCCTGTACAATGTTCTGAGGCATTTGAAAAGATGGCACACCTGGCAGTCCATGATACAGAAGTCAAGTGGATTCAGAAACAGACCATTACATTACTGGGACATTAAGTTACTGGGACCAATTACTTGCTTTGAATACTCAGGTGTGACTTTCCAAATGTGAGGAAACATAATTGCATGGGATTAGCTACTGCTGTGATTGAGCTGGGAGCACCTGAATTCTAATTCAAACTCCACATTGTTGACCTGTGTGGACTTCTAGTAGATCACTCATGTCTCTGCTTTCCTGTCCATAAAATAGATGAGCAAATTAAGTACGGCCTGCTTCAAATTGTTTGTTAAAAGAGTATTAGTAAAAATGTGGTTTTCATGGACAAACGCACCTACAAAAATTATTCAGATGAAATAGTATGCTTCTACTTTTTAAGACACTGGAAATTTTAAGTAACAAAAAAGTAAATTTGTTAACATAATAACTGACAATTCAAATGCAATTTACTATACTTTTCACTTATTTGTTTATATACCCCCAAAGTTTTCTGCATTCAGAAATTAGAAATCAATAAACTGCAGTGCTATCTATAGCACTATGTATAACATAAACTACCAAGGAGACTGTGATCTATAAATTAACACAATGTTTTCATATGACCCTAACTGCCAGCTAGAATATGCAGTCTCTAGCTTTGATCCAGATCTGCCCAGAGTAGAGTTCCCACAAATCAGATAACTAGTCCTGAGAAGTCTGTACCATGAGTTCAAGGGTCTTTTTCTTGCTTTGTGAAATTTGCTAAAGTAAGGTGAGAGAATTTCTATCTCCATTCTGCACTTTCATCGCAGGGGGCTAGCAAACGTGCCTTCTGTGAGCCTGTCCCTTCATACGCTCACATACCTCCTTTACCCGACCGTGGATGAGAATGAAAGCATACATAGCACTTTATCTTGAGGAAGAGAATCCAAGTCTGAATCGAGATTATCCTCTAATCTAATAACATCCTGTGAATTAGAAGTTGTGCAGGATGTGGTGGCTCATGCCTGTAATCCCAGCACTTTGTGAGGCCAAGGCAGGTGGATCACTTGAGCCCAGGAGTTCAAGACCAGCCTGGGCAACATGGCAAAACCCCACCTCTATCAAAAAAATACAAAAATTAGCCAAGTATGGTCATGTGTGCCTGTTGTCCCAGCTACTCAGGAGGCTGAGTTAGGAGGATCGATTGAGCCAAGAAGGTCAAGGCTGCAGTGAGCTGTGATCCCACCACTGCACTCCACCCTGTCTCCAAAAAAAAAAAAAAAAAAAAAAAAAAGTCATTCATGGGCCCAGGACAAATGTTGGGAAGCCACCATTTCGGGCTCTGAGGTCAGACAGACTGGGTTTGACTTCCAGCTTCTGCCACTTAAAAACTGGTTTTAAATACATTATTTAACCTTTATGTAAATCAGTTCCTCTTTGCAAAATGGGAATCATAATAATAGTATCTTTTTCATAGTTCTCTTTATGATAAAAGGTAATCAGTCACACAAAAATAGTATGATGATATAAATTATCACTCAAACTGGTATGCTTTTGTGAGTGAATAGGCATGTTATTAATAATTACATCAGGGTAACAGGTGTGAGAAAGTACTTTCCTGGGGAATACAGGATGTAGGGGTTTCTCTATAATGAAATACCTGGCATGATAACTGGACCTTGTTAGAGTTAATGAGCTATTAACATCTTATTAATAAAATATTAATATTGCCTATGGGATTATAGTAAAAAAAATTTCTTAGAACATGGCATTCTCTTTCATATTAACATTTTCTGAATTTGTTAATTTGCAGCAGTATTTTTTTTTTGTTATTGTTTTTTAGTAAGGGGAGAGAGTGTGCTCAAATGTATATGTTTAGGAAAGCGTCTTACTACTGTTTCACTTGTTTAGCCCCTACTCTAATCCCTAATTAATCTTATTTGCTAGAGAAAAGCTCACTTTGTCCAAGAGAAACTCAAGTATAGAGTGTAAGATTCCTTGCTTTTGCTCCAATCTCCACCCTTGTTAGATGATGAAAGAAGGGTGATATGAGGTCGATCCCATGGTAATAGCAGGACTAACGTTTAACTTCAGGAAGTTGACAGCTATTTTTGTTTAGATTTTTAAAAATTTAATACTGTGTAAAAAATGCAGCAAAAATAACTGGTAATTCAGAAGTCCCATGAAGTAATCTTTATACTTCTTGCCAGCATAGGGTCTTTTTAAAACATGTTCTCAGGGTCCTGGCCAGCCTGGCTTCAGCTGCCCCAAAGACGGGGCTTCCATCATTTTTTGGCAAAACATCATCAAAGTCCAGCAGGCAAGTTCATTTGACCTGGATTTTTTAGCTCAATATAATCCCAATATGAGGAGATACCACATTAAATTTCTGTTAAATGCAACTTCTTAACCAAATTCACCTTGCTTAAGTGAATTTAAATTCACTTTGTTTAAGCCTGTCCTTCTAAAGGCAGAATTTACATTGAATAGCTTAAATTCTTTTAATATTTATTGCCCTTCAAAGTCTAAATTTAACAAAAATAGCACTCTACAGAGAGAGGGCAGGATTTTTAATCTATGTGGCACGAAAAGCAACAGCATACCTGAAGGTCATATTTTATTCAAGAGCTGACTAGTTTCCTTTATTCCTGATAATAATATCAACCAGAATAGCATTTGTATAGGGGCTCTCTGTTTACAAAGCAGGCCAAGATACATATCACATGAGTACCTTCTCCTTTCCATCCCATCAACTTAACATACAAGAGGCCCAACCTTATCCATGAAGCAGCCTAAAGAGAAAGTCAAGCAGCCATACCATACAGCATGTTTTCTGCCCTCTCTGCAGTCTGGGGAAAGTGTGGGACAGCTCCAGAAAAGATGAGTTCATATTCAGCCTGGGAAAGCTGCACAGTGGCCTTTCCTGCTGCTCAGCATGAAATGAGCCATGAGCAGCATGAAATCACTGACCACAGGTGTAGATATTCTCAGTGACATAAATATCTTTGCTGTTGAGCAGTTGGAGGAAAGCTGTGGGAAGATTTGTCACAAGCTCCTCCTGGCCAAATCTGCCTTTATAAAGAAATGATCATGTAGGTCACACTGTTGCCAAGAAGCTTGGTGAGTCCCATTCCAACTTCCAATTAAAAGATCTATGAAGAATTATAAAATCGTATAGGTGAGTCTATATCTCAGGCCATTTGAAGGAGAAAAGCAAAATAACTAAAATCCTTTATGTATGAAAAAAAACCTTCATAAACAAAATTTACAAAGAAAAAGGTAAAATTACATAGGTAAGTTATTTAAAATACATCTAAGATGTTTTAAAATTATTTCAAAAATGATAAACTAATATGAAAATATGCAAAGAAAATAGAAATCGAATACCAAAGGGAAAAAAAGTCTTAACAAATATATAAAAAATGTTCAAATTTACTAACAATGAGACATGTAAATTAATGTAATTAGTACCATATTTGCCTACATACTGGAAGACTTTTTAAAAAATTGTAAAAACCCAGCATTAGCTATCATATGGAGACTCTGCCCCCACCTGATTTTAATTTTTTAACCCTTCTTCCATTTTATTAATATTTAGTATCAGAAGAAATTTTATTTTTCTTTTATTCATTAATTTTGGCATTATTTTGTTTAGTTTCTTATCAGTGTAAGCATGAGATAGTTGTTTTTGTTTTTGTTGTTTGAGTGTCCCTCTGTCGGCCAGGCTGGAGTGCAGTGGCGCAATCTCAGCTCACTGCAACATCTGCCTCCCAGGTTCAAGTGATTCTCCTGCCTCAGCCTCTCAGGTAGCTAGGACTACTGGTGAGTGCCACCACACCAGGCTAATTTTTTGTATTTTTGGTAGAGATGGGGAGTTTCACTGTGTTAGCCAGGATGGTCTCGATCTCATGACCTCGTGATCCGCCCACCTCAGCCACCAAAATGCTGAGATTACAGGTGTGATGCACTGCACCCAGTCCTACAGTTGGGTTTTTTAACAAAATTAAAAGTTGCTATCTTTTAATGGAAGAGTGTATTCCAACTATGTTTATTTGTCATAAATATCATGATTGGTCTTAAGTTATGCTGTTAATTTTTCAATTTCTGTTCTGCTTTTTTATTTTTTGTTTGTATGTTAAGCAGTTTATGTCTTGTTGAAATTTAAAAGATAGAAGTACTGTAGCAATTATTACCACATATAAGTATACCCTAAGTACTAATTGAAATAATTACTGAGGTCAGTAACAGAAGAAAAAATAAATAATATTAAATATGATAGCTTTAACAATTTGATAGACTAATGTGTAGTTGTTATAATTTTGGTTTTAAAAAAATTGGGCCATGAAAAAAATCTCACTTGGAAAAAAATTTTGGCCAAGAAAACTAGTTATAGTATGACCCCCAACTGTGCAATCACTGTACATTCTTGGGTGTGTGTGTGTGTGTGTATGTGTGTGTGTGTGTGTGTGTGTGTGTGTGTGTGTGTGTATGTATATAGTCATAGGCCACACAATGACATTTAAGTCAAATATGGACTGCATATACAATGGTCCCATAAGATTACAATGGAGCTGAAGAATTTTTATCATCTTGTGATGCCATTGCCATGCTCACATCATAGCATTACTTTCCATGCTTGTGGTGACACTAGTGTAAACAAACCTACTGCACTGCCAGTTGTATAAAAGTGTAGCATATACAGGCCAGGTGTGGTGGCTCATGCCTGTTATCCCAGCACTTTGGGAGGCCGAAGTGGGCAGATCACTTGTGGTCAGGAGTTTGAGACCAGCCTGACCAACACAGTGAAACACTGTCTCTAGTAAAAACACAAAAATTAGCCAGATGCCATAGTGGGCACCTATAATCCCAGCTTCTCAGAAGGCTGAGGCACGAGAATCACTTGAACCTGGGAGGCATAAGTTGCACTGAGTTGAGATAGTGCCACTGCACTCCAGCCTGGACAACAGACCAAGACCCTGTCTCAAAACAAAAACAAAACAAAAAGTGTACTATATATAATTATGTATACTACATAATACTTGATAATAATAAATGAATGTTACTGGTTTATATATTACTATACCACACTTTTTATTGCTATGTTAGAATGTACTTCTTCTACTTATTAAAAAAAAAAATCAGTGAACTGCAAAACCATCTCAGGAAGGTCCTTCAGGAGGTATTCCAGAGACAACATTGTTATCATTAGAGATGACAGCTCCATGTCATCTCTAGACTCCCTGAAGACTTTCTAGTGGGATAAGATACGAAGGTGGAAAACAGTGTAAGGATGATCTAAGCCCTGTAGGCCTAGGCTAATGTGTGTATTTGTGTCTTCGTTTTTAACAAAAAAGGTTTTTAAGAAATTAATTTAAAAAATCTTATAAGGAAATAAATATTTTTGTACATTGTGTACAATTTGTGTTTTAAGCTGTGTTGTTACAAAAGAGACAAAATCAAAAAATTTAAAAGTTCATAATTTTTAAAATTACAGTAAATAAATAAATTATTGAATAAAAAAGTATTTTCTCATAAATTTTGTGTAGGCTAAGTGTACAGTGTTTATAAATAGTCTACATCATGTGCAGTAATGTCCTAGGCCTTCACATTCACTCACCAGTCACTCACTGACTCACCCAGAGCAACTTCCAGTCCTGAAAGCTCCATTTATAAGTGCCCTATACAGGTACATCATTTTAAAAATCTTTTATACTGTATTTCTACTGTATCTTTTCTGTGCTGACATATGTTTAGATGCACAAATACTTGCCATCATGTTACAGTCGGTTACAGTATCCATTATAGTAACATACTGTATAGGCTTGTAGCCGAGGAGCAATAAGCTATCCCATCTAGTTTAGGTGTGTAGCAGGCTATACCACCTAGGTTTGTGTAAGTACACTGTATGATCTTTGCACAATGACAAAATTGCCTAAGGATGCATTTCTCAGAACTTCTTTTCATTGTTAAGCAATATATCACTGTATATATTTGTATTCATAGAAAAATAGACTGAGAGGTAAATATATCTAAATGGCAAAAAAGATTGTTACTTGTTAGTTCTTGGTGAATTTTTCTCTATGTATTTTTTCTAATTTTCCAAATTTTATGTAATCAGCTATACTGTGTTTATACACAAAGAAAAAAACAGCCACGAATGTGAATTTTAATGTAATACTTATCAATGGGATTCTTAGAAAGTAAAAACATCAGAAATTTGTCGAATGCCTTATCGCAGACTGTAGGGATTATTTAGAAATCTAAATTATTTAGAGATCCAGTTTACTGTGGATAGCCACAGGCCAAACTCTTTAAGAAGGGTAAATAGTTCCAGCCACATAGCTCTTGAAATTTGCAGATGGACAAATGGATAGGACGGAACTTGAATTGCACTCAACAAAACTTTCTTTGTATGTAAGCACATAAGTCACAATCTTGTGGTGTCCTCGAGACCATAGATTGCCTATCATATACCAAGAGAACATAAAACACCTCAGCAGCTGATTTTTTAATAATAAATGTATTCAACGTATTATTCTAAAGTCAATATTTAATGCAAATGTAGAACTGAATATATCTTCCCCCAGTTTCTAGCATTTAACTTCAATTATGTTGCTCTTTTATCATAAAAATAAGATTGGTGTTTTATTTACAAAGCCATAATTTGACTTTGATACTTTGGAGTGTATAATCCAATTTGTATGTCTTATTCAGCCCCGTGGAGTGAATTTGCATGGCAATCATACTTTACAAATTATAAATCAAAACATACTTGAATTTTTGCAGTCTCTATAAGGCTATAGTGCTTTCTTATGCCGAATCACTTGTCATTTTTGTTAATGAAATCGAATTTTTTGCTATTAATATTGAACTATTTTCTACTGAATCTTGATTAATTATGAATGAGGAAAGAGAGATGCTGAATTAAATTGATTTACAGAGAAATGTTAATGTTTACATATTCCCATTCTCTGTTTATACCACTTATAAATTCTGTTTATACCATTTACATAATAAAGATGTATATCTTTTTTCTTAGAGCTGTCATAAAGTTTGAGCATATTTTAAAACTAGGACAGTTAGAGATGAAACAAATACAAATTATTTAAAAGGAATAGGAAAAGATAGTGTTTATTAGCCATTTAAAATATACTGATTACCACCGGGCACTAAAGTTGTCTCCAATTTTGCTGTAAGTAAATACAAATAAAGAAACACACTGAGTTACATAAAGATCAAAATAGCTGGAACTTGTATAAGTAAAGGTAAACATTTTATTGGATCTCAATTCAAACAAAATTGTATTACATAGTACTATGTATTTAAAATGTTGAGCATCAGCACAAAATAGTTTCAACTACAATTTTACCAAAAACAAAGTGAATGTATTCGAATAAGCCAATGTATTTACCTGCCATCCTTACAAAAATGTAGTATCCTAACCATTAACAGCTGTCTTCCTAGTTAATACACCCATGCAACTGTTTCACAGGCACTGAAAAGTCACCAGGTCCAATACTGAATTACCTGCTTTTCAAGTCCTGCTGAATTAATTGGAGTTTTTGATTGCACGTAACAAAAATTAATTCACAGTCACCCTGGCAACTAGTATTTTGTTGGAAGAATCCTACCGCGGTATAGGGAAACTGAAGCAGCTACTCTCTATGTTCTCCCCACAATTCCCCCAAGGGAATGGGACTAGGCGTTGAAAGCCTACTAGGAAACCAGGAGGTTTCTTACTCTCTTTCATATTCTCATCTCTGCTGCTCTATGCTCCTCTGCATCACTCCACTGCAGACCTGCAATGTCTTTGGCAGAGGACAGCGGCCTCACAAATCCCTGCTTTGATGTGGGTTCTCCAGTTCAGGAAATAGAAAGGTGTGAACTGCCTCTTTCTTCTTACTCTCTAGAAATGCATCAGAAGGAGGTTTCTTTTACTTCCTGGAGTACACCATGCTCTCTCCATCACAGCCTTTGCCATAGAATACTCTCCCTTTCCCCCTTCAGTACCACCTTTTACATAGGGAAAAATCAAGCCTTTCAGAGGTATTAGGTAACTTGCACAAGAACACACAATATCAGAGCTGGGATATAATCCTAGGTCATATATATCTGATTCCAGGGACATATATCGTCTAGAAAAGATTCTTTGGTTGTCATTGACCAAAGAATACATTGTCAGAGACTCTTAAGGAGAGTCACAGATTTCAGAGGAACACTTCTATATAGAACCATGCATTCATCAACCAGCAATGATTTAAGTTTCTGTGTTACTAGAACACTGGGCTGAGCAACTGGTTACTAAACAGACATATAATACTAAATCCTAATAACTCCTGATTGAAATGGCAGAAACATGATAATCATACACCTACCCTAAATGCAACCAAGATTTTGAATACATAAAACATGATATATTTGCCAAACAAGTGATAAAGTCAATAAATATAGATAATCATAGGCTAAAAAATTCAAAGAAGCTTCAGAGGAGAGATGGGCCTTTGATTTAAGTGATTGGGATTTAATAAATACTTGCCCCGGGGATTTTAGTGAACTTTATATAGAGAAAGAATGAGAGTGAGAAGAAAATTGCCCAGAGAGCTATTATAACATATCAACATATTATAACATCATGTACTGAATAAAGCATATAAGATCTCTGATTTGAGATTCTAAGAGCTAAGAAATACAAATCTGGAAGGAGAATAGAGTGGAAATTCTTAATTTGAAACTCTTAGACTCTAGAGGAGTCTGTTTCAGAATATAATGCCATTGCATACATCAGTGTCACCTAGAGTCTGTTAAATACAGATTCTAGATCCTCCTCAGTTGTGTTCAACTAATGTCTCAGAGGATTGGTCTCAGGAATCCACTGTTAAAACAATAATCTAAGCAGATTATTTTATTTTGACAACCTTTATTCCAGAGGGTGCATGTACAAGCGCTAGGAGGTAGAGCACACATGAAGAGATTCATGAAGTCTTAAGCATGTACAACTATTGGTCTAGAGAAAGGTCAATGACTTTCATCAGATGCACAAAAGGAGTCTGCAATTAAAACAAACAAACAAACAAACAAAACCAGGTTAAGTATCACCAGAATATAGGAAAGAAGGCAGTGGTATTTTAAAGATCGATAAACAGAATGGTTTTAATATTAAGGGAATAAAAACTAGCCCAGGATAGAAGCACTAACCTGAGGGCAGATCTGAGCCCTCAGTAATGCTAAAAAGATGATAATTCCAAAAACTAAGTGTTTACCATCTCCACTGAAGGTAGAAGAATAACTATCATAAAACTCTAGCAGAAGAAATTGAGACAGAAAATAAATACTTCTTCACACTAAAAATGCTGGGGATACCCCAGAGGGTAGGAATAAACCAGATAATCATTTGTCCATGAAGTCGGACACACTAAAAGATACATTATCCAGGCCCATCTGCTTTTTCAGCAGAACACATACTTATGCATTCTTGGCTAATTTTGTTACTGTAGTAACCACAAAGGTCCCAATAAAGAAAGAGACTTTTTGATATTTAAGGTATTTTGAGTGTGTAGCTTTGTTAACAATTTAAGTTAGTCCCTTATTATATTTTCTATGTTCTTCATTAATTATCCATTATTAGAGCAAAATGATCACTGCTACAATTTAGTGATTTATTTTAAAATGCACATGCTGAACATATTATTTGGCTAATTTTCTACTAGAAAAATATGATAAATGTTTTATTTAATAATGCCCATTTTAAATAAAGTGGGTTTACATTTAAGAATGGAATACCATAAAATACATTTTCTTGGGACCTGACTAAAACACCACCCTGTCAACTAGTCAACTTCATTAATTTAGTCAGGGAAATACAAACCTATCAAATATGTTGTTTAACTTTTTGTAAGAGATTAAAATGTTGACTTTTCATCCAGATGGCTTATATATATGTATGTGTATGTTTGTGTGTGCGTGTGTGTGTGTCTGTGTCTGTGTGTGTGTGTGTGTACGCACATATATAGTCAAAACAAGGATAGGAAGTTTGCAAAATGTGTTTCAGGGAAAGAACTGTAACAAGCCAGTTAGGTAATTGACATAAAAATTATGTTTGTTAATTTTTGAAATAAAATTGCAAAAAAAAATGATTAACTAAGAATCTAATTACTAAGGGCTAACCTTAAACTAATAATAACCATAAAAATGTAAATTGAGGAGTTGAAAATGTATTCTATAGAACTAAACTAATAAAAGCATTATCTAATGCAACATAGTGAAGGGAAAATGACATCAGGAGACTTCTATTCTCATTTCAGCCAAAAAAAAGTCAAGAATAGTAAAAATAAATTTCATGAGAAAACACAAAAATATTCAGAAGTTAATCAATATATAAAAGAAACAAAAAGATTTTCTCTTGGGGGAAAAGAAAAAGATGATGCAGTTCACTATTATCTATAATTCTTAGAGATTATATTCTTTTTATAAAGTCAAAATAATTCAGAGTTTTCTACAAAGTCTCTGGTTTTTTTACAAAATTAGCTAATAGGACACATTAACATTTCTTAAACAGAAATGAATGGCACTATGAGACAGATTTCTCTAAGTTGATCATTAAAGCACAAATAAAATTAATGGCTAAGGCCTAGTGACAAGTATGCCACTCACTTCCATGAAATAGTGTATGTCTGTCTAGGGGTAAGAGACATTTAGCATAGAAAACAGCTATCAGGATTTATTTCACACTTTAAAAATGCTCTTATACTTGTTGCACATACAACTTAAAACCAATGACTGGAAGCGAGAAAGAACTTCTGGACAGCTTCACCAGTTAAGTTACTCCTTTTCCTCAAAGACAGTAGTCAAATATTAACCTGAATGCATTATCTGCACTAGTATACACATACATACAGATAAAGGCATTCAATAAATAGATAAAATTATTCAATATGATACAGGTTAAGAAGACTGAGATTTGAGTGGAGGCAAAAATACTATTTCAAATATATTTTTTAATTGAAAATTCTGTTTTTAACCAGAGAACTTTATATATTATAGCATTAGCTGAGACAGTTCGGTTTTGTTTGGTAATTCCAAAGGTCCCACAATATGGCTTATTCTGCATCTAACTTCATAATGTAGTCACAGAAGTCATCACCTTGTCTCTTAAGCCAAAGTCCATAAAGAGCATACACAGCCCTTGGTAAATAAGTTATTTATCTCTGGTTTTCAATAAGAAATTATTTAAATTTTGATACTCTGTTATAATTTTCTATATATCACAAGTGAAAACTACTGGACCAACGGAGAGATGCCCCAAGATCTCTATGAAAACATTTTTTACTCATGCATTCAAAATCTGTGAGTTTATTCATAGAAGTTATAGTGTCATAATAATCATTATTTGCGTATCCATTTTCAGTTCATAAAACTTTAGCATACATAATGTCATGTAATCCTCATACTTACTGGTGAAAGGTGTGCTTAAGTGCTAAAGAATAAAAAGCAAGACGGGATCATGTACTTAAGAAATTTAAGCTTACATGGAGAAATATCCAGCTAGGTATAATTATTTTACTGGGAAGAAAAATATTTGCCCTTTAGCTTGTCTAAGATACATTATCCCATAGATTTCAATTGTGTAATTACCTAGGTCTCATACAAAGGATGTATTATTATTAGAGGAAATGTTGATTGTTCTTGGAGAACCAGAGCATAAATGTATAAACTTATAAAACAAAAAATCGTAGGTCAGCAAGATTCAATAGTAGTGAGATTTACATTCATTTCTCTGTGTATTCAAGTAAAAAATTATGGAAGGATTATTAATAGCCATAAAACAATTTGTAAATAATGTTGAGAGGCAATATAATTTACTGAGCTAGGAAGATTAGCATCACAGTTTCCTGACTAATGTAATGATCTTGGGCAAGTTTTAAATTCTCTAAACCTTAGTTTTCTCATCTGTAAGATGAAGGTAAGAATCAGTCTCTCTAATGAATTCTATATAGATTGAACACTGTACATAAAACACCTGGTATAACGCAATAAATGTTCTCTTTTGTATTTTAATAGTTCCATATGGAATTATCTATATATTTCTAAACACTGTAGGCTCTCTGGACTTGGATTAGAATAAATATTTCTTGTAACAGCTGTATGCCTCTTCAGTAAAGCCTTGTGCTGCAATGATCTGACTGGAAAATAAAGGAGGAAGAGAAAAATATAATAAAACTCTAGTTTCAGAAGAATATTTGTCCTCAATTCTACAATCAATGTTATATATGAATTTAACAGTCCCTCATTATCACTATGAGAAATGAATACCCTTCCTAAGAATGTTCTCTTTTGATATTGTAATTAGTAAAAGTGGAATTTTGTTAGAAAGGGTGCTAACACAGTCGAGATAGTGTGTACTTACATTGATATCTTTATTTAAAAGAACGACAATTATTTTTGAAGGAGTCAGGATTACTCCTTGAGCAATTCCGTGCACTTGTGATCAGAGAGACCACATCTTAAAAGGCAGCATGGTGTATAGGGAAATGAATGAGCTTTGGAGCAGGCTCTCCTACTTTACAAATCTCAGCTCATCCATTTACTCTCTGTGTGATTTGGCACATGCTTCTTAATCATACTCAGCTTTACTTTCTACTCCTTAAACTGGAGATAATACATACTTGAAGGGCTATTGTAAATATTAAGACTGTTATGCAATCATTGTCAAACACTTGACAGATGGATACTAAATTATGTTTCTTAGCTTTATATTTAGCTATTTTGATACAGAAGTTTTATGACATTGACAAAACGATTATAGTCATATTTCTACTTTAGATCATTCTTTTTATAGTGGCATTTTCAAAATGATGCTTCTGTTAGATAAAGGCATTGATCCTTTATTAACCAATGATAGTCTAATTATTTTCTATTTTAAAATGTGAGATAGAAAGGTGGTCTCTAGACAAATAAGAGTGTCTATACAACCGCTAAACATTACGAAAGTAAAAGCAGGCGGCTACCAAACTTATGAGCAGTGGCCTCCAGAGTTATTTCCCAAGTAAATAACATTTATAGCAGAAGAAAACTGAAAGTTTTACTTTTTAATGTTCTAGGAAAGGAGAAAAAAAGCCTCTAAAACATTGATACTCAATGTTTTAGATCTACTTACCTGCTAACTTCATGAGCTAACAACCCCATCTGTATATTTCCTTTGAATCAGAATAAATCCAGCCTTTCAGAGTGCTACCCCACCTCAATCAGCCAGTACCTGTCTAAGCATCTAACAGTGTCACATTTTTTTAAATCTTTTCTTCAATCTCCTCCCCATTGGAACCTTATCACAATGCTTCCTTAACACAGAAACCCATAGCAGTTTCGTGCTTCATCTCTCCTACTGGTCTTTGCATTTCAACACAGGTCAAAGGCTGATAATTACATTGAAAGTATGAAGCGTAATTTGTAAAAAGTGTCAGTCTTCTGAAGGAAAGAGTTCTAGAACTTTTTGCAGAAATAAAATCATACTGGATAATTGGTGCTAAGCCATTTTTGAGCATTTTAGTCAATACAGAAGAAATGAAAGTATCTATCAAACATGCTTTTGGCTTATTCAAAATAAAAACCACATTAACTGAGTTCCATAAAAAAGAGAACACAGTTAGTCCATGCCTAATATTGTCAATAGGTTCTTGATAACTGTGACTTTAAGCAAAATGACATTATTAAGCAAAATGAAACCATTATTACATATTTCAGATATAGCAATAAAATGAAGTTGAACAAAACTATGCTATTATTTTTCAATTTAGATTACCAATTTCACTGAATAAAACAACGATAAAAATGAGAAAATTGGCATCACTTTTATCCTCTAAAACGTTAGTCCCCAGGTTATTTTTAGAGAATGATCATCTTTAATCCCTCAAATGTGTTTCTAGGTAGTTTCCTACTTCATACTCTTCGCAGTCCTGGAAAGCCAGTACTATCATCATCCCCATTTTGTGAAAGCTTATAAAAGAAAAGTAGTTAAGGTTGAGTAGCTAATTTTTTTTGCTTTGGACATGAGGAATCAAGGCTATATGATGTAGATTTGTACTGAATTCCCGCAGAAGTCCTCTTGGGTATTGCAGCAAAAGATCACCTCTGCCATTTGTATTATAAAGAATTGCATCCATAGGCTGCAATCTGTCCGCTCTTCCAAAACCTAACCAGATGGCCTGTTAGCAAGTCTGTTCTAATTTAGGGAACCATTCCAGTGTCTGATATAAAGTGCTTTAATAATTTTGTTTCATGTATATCAGCCATTGACTGAGCTTTTGGCACACCATGAAGAGCAATTATGTAGCGTTCTCATTACTCTCCTTATCCATCTGTAAAGAGCCCCATCAATAAACTACATTCCCTGCTGGTTAGAGTCTTTTTTAACCTAAACTCCTGAACTTTACTCTCCTCTGCCTAAGGCAAAAAGAGATGCAGCAAACATCAGCACAAATAACAGGAGGACTTATAAAGTAGTGATAGAAGAGAGTAGAGAAAACTGAATAACTGGCAAGAGTTCCCTCCTGTCTTCAGCACTGTTACACTCTTGGAGATAAACCTTTCAACACCAGATACACTCTCTTGAGGCTTGTGAAGATAGCTTTTTATTACAGAGGTTGCACTTGCCTTTAGACAGACTTCATCATCTTTAGCAGTGTCTCTCCCAAAACTGAAAAAGGGGGAACTTTTGAAGCAGTGAAAACTGATTTATTTTACTACTATATTCTTTTATTCATGTCATATTGTTATGACAATTATTTCTTCATGGCTATCAATAGATAGTGCTTTAGGGTATTTGATAGGGTTCATACTAGCAAAACACACATTCACCTTGCATTTTAAGTTGTTTTTTAAAATATCAGAAAGAATGACATTTTTAACTTTGAGTATATGTTAATCACATTCATGATCATTGTTAATTTATTTATCCTGTATATGTACTAAGTGTTCTTCAGATCAATTAATGTAAAACAACCTTTTTGATAATTCACGATGATGATTTCATCATGTTAAAATTTTAGCTGCACATTGAATTTTGATTAAGATTTGGTTAACTCAGTCTTTGTGTTATTTCAAGTATTCTAAACTAGAGGATTTTTCTTTTGTTTGTTTCTAAGCTTCCATTACAAGTAGCATTCACGGTTGACATGGAAACTAGTATAAGGATGAACACAATTAAAGAAATAAGGGGTAAGAGAATGTAAATATAATTGTAAGATCACATATATCCATATTCCCATGGAATTCTAAAATTGCTTTGAGGAATACACAAAAACAAATTCAAGCAAAAGAAATATTTGCCATGTTAGCTCTCTACATTGACAATTACTGATTTCTTCATCTTCCAATATGGCATGCAATTTTCTGCTCTATTTTGTAATATGTAAAGGTTATGTGATGGAGGGATACATTCTTGAAGTCATAGGGCATGGAAAATGAACATATGAGAAACCAAAGGTAATAATTTAGTAACTCAAAACCCTGCCAATATGCAAAGACTTTAATAACAACTCAGTCCAGATTGTATTCAATTAATTTCCATTCCTCTATTGCCTAAATCAAATTCTTCTCCACAGAGTGAAGGCACATTTAGTGTTATGCATAGTCTCAGCATAGTGTTATGCTGAGAAATTCTTAATTAAATTACATTAATTCTAATGAATTCAAAATAAAGACATTAAAAAAGATTTTAACATCCTGTCTATGGCCAAATAATGTTTTATAATTTAAATGTAATGTAAGCTATAATAATAATTTAACTGGTACATTCCACTATAACCTCTGTAGGGAGCCTTTTCCCCAGGCACCTCCAAGTAAGTCACAGCAAAGGTTCTCAAATATTTGTTTACATGGGAATCATCTGGAAGGCTTATCAAATGCTGATTGCTAGGCCTCACTACCAAAGTTTCTGGTTCTGTAGGTCTGGAGTGAGGCCCAAGAATTTGCATTTCTGACAAGCTCTCCAGTGTGATACTCGTGCTGCTGGTCCAGGGACTGCACTTGGAGAATCAGCAGTTTAAAGGACCCTCCATCCTGCTAGGACTGGATTTTCCAAGAGACAGCCATTTTGAAAGTTTGAAAATGAGCAAAGAATTTATATAAGGATGTAATAAGGCTGCAGAATTGACAGGAAATGCTTTGAATGACATCTAATATTACTGTTTGTTTCCAGAGACTTGAAAGTTCTTTTCGCGCATGGTGCTGCTCTCCTCAGTCAAAGGAGTTAACCACCAGCACCTGTGTGACTAATTGCCATCTGTGCTCTCTGAAACCTTGCTAATAGAAGAGCATGTCAAAGATCTCTAATGAATTTTAAAATGTACCACTTGTGGATGATCTGAGATTATTTTTATGTAAATGAAATTATAGGCCTCCTGTCTAACATATTTATCAAAAAAATGGGAGTGTTATGATTGACTGATGTGGGATTAAAGTCAGATTAAAAGGTGGGAATAGTCACATAACCAATGTAGCTTGTAGCATGTAAAATGAAACAAACAAAAACTGGTCCACCTGCTGAGGTCCCAAATAATATATTAACGGTAGTTGAGAAGGGACTAGGCAGTCTGAAAGCTTTTATTTAATCATCGAATAAATCATAATTTATAAATAAAAAATTACAACTCTGACTTTCTGTGATGATCACTTAACTTCTCAAACACTATTTCCTCATTTCCACAATAAGAGACAATTATGTTGACCTGCCTCTTAATTGAGAATAGGAATAATTGAAAGGAGATTTTTTTTAGAACTTAATTTGTAAAAATAAGAGTCAAAATACCTCTTAGTATATCTTTGTTCAATTCAGTTAACCAATTTACCTGAGATATCATGCTATGAAACTAGAGTACAATAAAGATCAATGAAAGCAAAGGCTGTGTTTTACATATAGAAATGTAGAAATAGTGATATTTGTAAGGCTTTTGCTATTCTAGGGAGAATGTAAGTTGAATTGTTACTCTAAACACAGGCTTAAATTTTGCTTTTACATATATTAACATTCATTTGATTTTCCAATGACTATTCAAAGTATTTTAGAGTGGTAACTACTGATTTAATCTAAACTTTCATCATCTTTTCTTTTATTTATTGATTAATTGAGAAAATACTAATATCTTGTGTTCTTTTAAATTGTGCCTTGTCCCAACATGTTAATCAAAGTTGTATATCTCAGATACAAGATGTCCAAATATGAATTAGAAGAAATAAAGACAAATGAAAAGTTACCTGACATCTATAGGATAGGTGATATAAAAATAAATGAAAATATCATAATAATAAATATGTATTTCTTGCAGTTCTTCAAATTGTTGCTTTGCTTTGCAACTATATAATATATATATATATACACATATATATATATATATTAGTCTATTCTTGCATTGCTGTAAAGAAATAACTGAGACTGAGTAATTTGTAAAGTTTAACTCATGGTTCTGCAGACTGTACAAGAAGCATGGGGGTGTCTGCTTCTGTGGAAGCCTCAGGAAGCTTCCAAGTATGGCAGAGGGCAAAGGGGGAGCAGGTACCTTACACGGTGGGGGTAGAGAGAGTGTGGGGAGGTGCCACACACTTTTAAACAACCATATTTCACAAAAACTCATCACTATCACTAGAACAGCACTAAGAGGATGGTGCTAAGCCAGTCATGAGAAATCTACACCCATGAGCCAATCACCTCCCAATAGGCTCCATCGCCAACATTGGAGATTACAGTTCAACATGAGATTTGGGCGGAGACCAACATCCAAACTATACCAACATCTTTATATCTTTATTATATGTCCAGATGTCATTCATTCATTCATACATACATGCATGCAATATGCATTCAAATAAACTTGTTTTGTATAATCATATGCCTACAGCTATAGAGCAAAGCATTACTATAAGAGAAGATGAAGACCAAGATTTCCTACAGAAATAAAGCCAAATTCCTTTCTCACAAAATTTTCGATAAAGTTGGATAAATACTATCAGTATCAGGCTAAATTAGCAAACTGAATGGGGGTAAATCAGAAGCCTCAATCAGGCCAAGTATTTTGTGGTCAAATAGAATATTAGTATTAAGGAACTTCAACTTTAGGAAATTTTAGTATGACCATCTTTTTGTGTTTAAGTTATTCTTTAAAGGCTACATGATGAATAACATATATTGCTAATTATCTATTAAACTCCTTTAAGATCATATTACATTTCTGAATAAAATCCATTTTGATAAATTAGATACAGAATGATGCTTTAGGGCTTCTTTATATTATACCATAAGATTTTAAATTTTTCAGAAATTTGCCAAACGTTTATTGAGCAAGTACTTTGAACAGACATTGTTCTAGGTGCTGGTAATGCAGAAACGTGTGTAGTGAAGCAATGCGCCTGAAAGTGTTCAGGCCAGCATCAATCTTTGTTAGAAGTGTACAGAATTTATTTAAACATAGACTTACCTTTTGCACTAATCAAAGGTACGAGAACATTTTCTGAGCAGTTTTAGACCCTGAGGAAAAACATTTCAGAGTTGTAGATAATGATATCTTATATTCTGAAACCTCAAATAAACCATTTAGATTACTATGCTTCTTGAACATACTTAACAAATTAAATTTAAAATTTTGACACCTTGAGGCAAAAAATAACAAAAATGTTTGTCCCTATTATTAAAACTGAACAGGGCCTGGTGTGGTGACTCACACCTGCAATCCCAGCAGTTTGGGAGTCCGAGGTGGGTAGATCAACTGAGGTCGGGAGTTTGAGACCAGCCTGGCCAACATGGTAAAACTCCTTCTCTACTAAAAATACAAAAATCAGCTTGGTGTGTGGCATGCGCCTGTAACCTCAGCTAATCAGAAGCTGAGGCAGGAGAACTGGCTTGAACCTGAGAGGCAGAGGTTGCAGTGAGCTGAGATCGCACCACTGTACTCCAGCCTGGGCAACAGAGTGAGACTCAGTCTCAAGAAAAAAGAAAGAAAAAAAAAATTGAACAGGTCTGTGTTCTCCAATGATACATCAGCTTTATCATTTTCACTCTGAAAATAACATTTGCTTTCCCACTAAATCAAACCTACATAATGGAGCACAGAATTCTGCTCTGATGAAATGGGCCTTCATTGAGTAAAGTGCTTCTATTTTTTATCTTTTATAATAGGTTTGGACTACTGTTTTGTCTTAGAAACTTATGTGAAGGGCCATCCCTAGACAACATTTTTAAGTAGGCAAAATTTATGTTGGTTTTGCTCTTTCTATAATCAGTCAATTATTTGCTAAAGATGGCTGCTTACTTGTAATTTGTCATCTTTATTTAGAAATCCTAAAGCAAACTGAAATTTTAGAATTATTACTCAAGAATCACAAAACTAAGTATAAAATAATTTAAGCAATTATATTTCAAGCATTATTTTTATAAGTTTGTAGCATTTATAGTATAGAAGTGATTAAAGCTTAAAACTGTACTAAACATTTTGGGACAACCTGCATATAGATAGACAATATTTAGATATACCACTGAAATATAAATTTATGCTTTTTAATGAAAAGTATATAATATATATTAACATATAAAAAGTTATATGTCATATACACACTTGTATAAATATATTTTATGTTTATTTTAGTATAATGATATGTAAATATTTTATAAACATAAATACATAGGTAATTCCCTGAAAATCTTCCATTTGCCAAGACACATATTAGAAAGATGAAAAAAAGGAGAAAATATGTTATTGGGTGAATATGAAGTTCTACTAAAAACTTTAAAGCTACTTTTTATATATAAACACATTGTATAAAGAAAAATACATTTGTTTTTGGGTTTTTTTCCCATGCCTTCTCCCCACAAAAGTTCTTTTCCAAAGTCAGTCACTTTTAAATTAATATGAAAATAATCTCTAAACTGCATAAAAAACATTAACTGAAGAAAAATATCTGAAGCCATTATTGAAATATTTTATATTCAAGGAAATCACAATTTAAGGATTGGTGCTGACTATTGTTAATCTGGTTTCTGAGTGTTAAACTTTTAAGTTGACAAACTTACTGACTTAAATCTCTAGACTAAATCTCCCACCTTGATTTCAGTAAATATGTGAACTATAGTACTGGTAGCCAGAAAGAATACATTGTCCTCTAACGAAGCACGTTGGAATTGAGTTCCTGGCCCCTTTGCTATGTGCAACATACACACCTGAGCTGCTCTGCCTCATATTCTTCTCTCTTCCTTATCCCTCAACGATTATCTGCCATTGATGGGGTATTTCATGCTGTTAGTTTGAACATAGCATTGAGAAAGCCAACAAAGTCACTTCTGAGATAGCCTGCAAGCCCCTAGTAGCCTAGCAACTTCTGTTACACCAAAGCCAGACTCCGTTAAAAAAAAAAATCTTTTTAATAATTGGAGGAAAGTACAGAGAACTAGTATTAAAAGGTAATGTTTCCTAACATTTCTTACATTCATCAAGGGGAAAGATAGGAATGCATAGAACCGAGAGAAAATAGGAATGTTTAAGTGACTTCTAAAATATTATTATGAAAAAGAACTATTATCATTTTTTGTTTCACTGAATCTATGAAAAGAAAAAACTTTAAGCCTCAAAATTTGGAATTAATGTTTTTGACCATAAGACCTTCCCAGTAAGAATAATTATAATTATGAAGTATTTTGTATGCATTAGACATTTTCTAAGCATGTTACAGGCATGTATTCCTTTAATTTTCCAAACAACCCAATAAGGTAAACATTTATATGAGTCTTTTATTTTTGAAGATGAAGATACTGATGCTTAGAGGTTATATGACTTGTCCTAAAGACTTTAGTTTTGTAGTAGAAACCAATAAGGACAGAACATTCACTTTATAGCACGCTTTACTATAAGTATCTTAAGATTTGTTTTCTGGAAAAGGTTGTGGAGTATTATTAAGGGCAAAGGATTATAGATACGGGTATTTATAAAAATTACACACATATACAATATGTACATTATTTTCATTTTTATCTGTGAGAACAATTACATATGTGAGCCCCTGTGGAAAGAGACCACAATCAATAAGTATGGAACAACTTGGAATTACATTTGCTTACTTAGTGCTAGAAAGCATTTTCTCCTCAAGTAGAAATTAAGCTAATAAATAAAATATATGAGATATAAGCATATTGTTACAATTTGAATATAACTTGGAAAAGAAAATTGTAAATGTATGTTTTAAAAAAAACAAATAGTAAATAAATTGACCAAAACATTTGAGGCATTTGGGGGTGGCGAGACTCTAGCCAACTTTTCATTTCTTTATATATTTTTCATTTTACTTAATGAGTAACCTTACTACCAGTATGATGAAACATATTTAAGGACAGAAGTAGAAAATGTAATTATATAGTGTTATAATCAGAGTCTTAGAGTTATAAATACATTATCTATAAAGTATGAACATCCATTAGCAAAATTATTATTAGGCAGTAATACGCACATTTGTTAGATTTTGGATCTTAGAAAGTAAATGACTTCAAAAGGAAACTTACCAACTTACCTCATTATCAAAATATTAGATGTTAGAATTAGATATCAAATGAATAATAGCAAAATATTAGAAACTTGTTTATATTGACCTGAATTTTATTTCAATAGCATGGTTTATACTTAAAAAAACAGAAAAAATTCCTAGATTTAAAAAAGCAATCAAAGGTGATGTTTTGCTTATTGACTAGTACTTTTGAAGTATAATACGAACTTATTTGAAGCTTACAGAAATCAGTAGAATATGAGTTCTTTTCTCAAAGAACACTCACACTAGGTAAAAACATGAGACATATACCCAAATAAAAGTCGGAATAAATCATTGATTCTTTCTGCAAGCAGTGCTGTATATCTAGTAGATGACAGGAT
>NW_016107352.1:487357-523299 GCF_001604975.1 Cebus imitator | reverse complement strand
AAAAAAAAAAAAAAAAAGAAACTCTTGGAGAGAAAATTCAAAGCAATCCTTCTAGGTTCTAAGTGGTAAGGAGAGAAACAAATTTGCAACCTGATTAATCCAGGAACACATTCATGGATGAAGTGTTCTTGAGCATTTGTTTTAGCAAATAAATTTTAATTTACCATATTCTATTCTATTTCAAAGTGATCAGTATTGTGAAGCAACATTTTTAATAATGTTTCTTCACAATTGCTTCAAATGCTAATTTAAAACATTAACTTTAATAATGTAGCAGTAGAATCATCTCAATTTTCTTAACCCATTTTCAACAAACTGAAAAAAGCAGAAAGTAATAAGCCAATTAACAATAAATTGATTATGCTTCATTCCTTAATTTTTGCTTCCAAAAGGTTTGCCAGTGGCGTAACAGAACATGACTTTAAAAAATCATTAACTTAAATACTGCTCTTTTTTCTTAATCATATATAGCTTCATACCAACATGAGAGGCACTGTACAAAACAAGACAGGATAATGGAATTGAAAGTAGCCTGGAGCACAGATAGCATGCTGGGCTTTTCCTGACTGTGCCTTGAATTGGTTTTGTGACCTTGTGAAAACTGCTCAGCTCTTTTTGACTCAGTTCACTTAGATTCAAAACGGGAAAATTTTAAGGAAATTGTAGAAAGAATTACCTGCAACTCTGAAATACTTCATTTTTATAACACTTCTGACACCTAAAAATTTACATGAAAAGGACATGGTAAGTAGGTGGATAGGTAGACAGGTAGGTATGTGAACACACCTACATGCAAGTACACTCAGCCCCCAGTTCTGAAAGCCCTCGAAGGACCCAGAGAGCCAAAAATGAAGGAGATGAAGAAATGCTTCCTTTCCACACACACAGTATCTAAAGCAAACAATCACATAATATTCAATTCAACAAATGATGATAAATCTTGAATAGAAAAGATAGTTTCAAATATCTTACAAATTGATAAATGGGTATCAGCATTGAGATACTTAAAGTCATTTTCTTTATATCTTTGCTAGATTATCACCCAAAAAATTAGACACTCAATTTTTAAGTTGATTAGGCATCTGGTTTTTTCCATGATGTGAGTGATATGCCTCATGCTGTGTTAAAAAAAAAAAAAAAATCCCTGCTCAGACACACATGCAAACATACACACATTGTTTCATTTACATACTTATAATTATGGATTTTATCCTGGAACTACTGTTTTTAAAAAAAATGGTGGAAAAAGGAACAGAATTCACTGAAGTTGAGAACATTCAGAAATTTATTGGTAGCTTTCTGATTTCTCCAAAATGATACTATAAAGCCAGAGCTTGGCCATATAACAAAAATTAGCATATAAAATGTTGTGCCCCTTGATATTTTGATAAAGAGAATTATTTAATTCTTAATGCAGATTTGAATAACTTAAAAGATATGTAATGGAATAGAATAGTATTAATAGATATGTAATAGATAAGGCAATATCTGTGCATCTTCATATCATTGGTTATACACAGTTCTGAATGGTTCCCAGAAATGAGTTATATGGATACAAAAAGAGTGCTTTGGAATTATGTGGCTACAAAAGGGATGGTTTAGAAAAACAGAATCTAGAATCTAAGATGAAAATTAAAGGGAACTTATAGCCCTGTAATCTTTACTTGTTAGCAGCAGATTCTCCCCCTAGCTTTCTGATTAGGGGATTTACTTTCTTGGTACCTTTGTTTTTTGTGGTTAAGGAAAAATGTATATTTGGGAAATATGAATGTACACACTTTGATACATGTTTTATTCCTTTGTATCTATAAAAATGAGGTTGTTCCTACTTGCCAGTAGGATCTGGAGAGTATAATATTTCTCATGCATAGAAAAGATAGCCAACTGCTGCTATACCAGACTTATCTTCTTACCAAGTGCCTTTGTATCCAGTGACACCTGTGGCCTGGGTCACTGAACATAGGTATGGTCTACCCAGGCTGATCCCAACTTTAGCCTTACTGGCAACAAATCAATGAATTGGAACTCTGAAGTTCTGTAACTTATAGTCGTCACAGCTATTTACTAAATTAGAGTTTAATGTGACAAATTGTTGTATTTTTTGAATACCATTAGATGTACCAGGTGAAGGGTTTGGACCTTTCAATGGCTGTGAAACAAAGGGCAGAAAATTTGCCATCTACATAGGAAGCTGAGAAACACCAAATGTTTTATAGCCATGGTTTCCTCATAAAAACCCTAACTTGCAGGAAGTCATGGTGACCTTTCTCGAATTGCACCTGTTTATTGCTAATGGTCTCCAACAGCATTTAAAGTGGCCAATATAAAAAGTATAAATCTAAAAATACCCACCAAAATTTGGCCCTTGTTTCTTTAAATTCAATAGAACTCAAAGTATAAGGATTCTCCAAAAAATTGGCCCCACTTTCAGGTAGGAAGAGTACCATGTACCATTTAAAATAAATAAATGAAAATCAGGCAACTTCTATAGAAGAAACCTGCATTTCTTCTCAGAATAATCATAGCTATAGTTAGCTCTCCAAGGTAAATAAACTAATTTTTGTATAGTTGACATTTTTCTCTTTTATATAGCTATACATGGAATTATTATGAATTAAGTAGGGTGGGAGAAATGCTAAGTCTTTGCTAGAAATAAAATATATTTTCTAAGTTTAGAAATATTTACTTATACAAATAAAAATAGCACAATAAGGAACAATGAGGACTATAAAAAATAGTCAACAATGCTTCTTCTGATGCAACAAATAGAAAATATTCCATTTGCCCTCTTAATGATTAAATCATGGTATAAGTGAAATGTAGGGAAAACAGCTGGTAAAATGCCACATGTTGTTTATACATTACCTGTCAAGATAGTAAAAATTAACTAATTGAACTAAGTTCTCATACACCAGTAATCTCATTTGCCCCGATCAGGTTGAATGGCATTTACTTCTTCTTTGTGAGCTCATTTGGCAATTTTGATTCAGGGTCTATCTTCATTTCACTTTTCTCATTAATATCTACCAGGTATTTTTCATCTTTTTTCAAATATTCCATTATTTCTGCTTAAGAAACTGAAGATAATATTTGTAACTCTGATATTTTTCAACAAATGAGAAATAGTTGCTTCAACAATAACAGCAATTTATTCTATATTTATGAACACATTTTGAAAAATGTTTATATTTGAAGATAGATTGTATCAGTTTATTTTCATACTGCTATAAAGAACTTCCCAAGACTGGGTAATTTATAAAGGAAAGAGGTTTAATTGACTCAATTCCACTTGGCTAGGGAGGCCTCAGGAAACTTAGCATGGACCTTCTTAGCATGGTGGCAGGAGAGAGAAGAGTGAGCAAGTACAGAGGAACTGCCTTTTAACCATCAGATCTTGTGAGACTTACTATTACAAGAACAGCATAAGGAAAATCTCCCCCATGATTTAATCACCAACCAAATCCTTCCTTCAACCTGGGGATTACAATTCAAAATGAGATTTGGGTGGGGACACAGCCTAATCATATCACAGACTATATTGTAACATAACGGAATTTGAAAATGCCTTTCAAAGATATTTTATTAATACTATCAATAATGATAAAGCTCAACATCTTTATTGAATACTATGTGCTGAGGACTGTTAAACATTATATATATATATATATATATATATATATATATAATTTATCTAATTCCTCAACTGCCCTATAATATAAAGACAGACTATCATTTACCTCATTGTACAAATGAGTTAATTGAGGCTAAGAGTGGTTAAGTAACTTTCCTAGGGTCGCTCTACTAACAAATGAGAGAGCCAGTATGTAAATTTTAAAAGTGGAATTCTAGAATCATTACTCTGAAACTATCATATTGATGCCTCATATCAGTTTTCACTTAAGTTATGTTAAGCTAACCAGATAATTATGGCATATACAGAATTATAGATATATGATAAACAAATTTATGGAATTTAAATTCATACAACAGAAAAAAAAAAACAGAGGAAAACACTGGTATGTATGAGTGAAGACTAAACATCTTTGATACTCAGCATGGCTTAAGCTTTTTATTACATAATTAACATGATCATTCTGTAAGAGTTAAATAATACAAAAGATTTAGATAAAAATAAGTATTTTCTCTCAATCCTACAACTCACCTCCTCAGAGGAACCCATTTTAAACTTTTTTTTTTTTATCATTCCAGATATATTTTGGTAAATGTAAATATATGTCTATTAGAAACACAAAAGGCATGAAACTATAAATATCAATATATAGTTTATTTTTAACTTAACAATGCCCGTTACAGGTCTTTCCATATCATCCCATAGAGATTGATCGCATTCTTTTTAATAGTTATATAATATTCTATTTCATTAATAAAAAATCAGTATTCTAGATTTTTTCTGGTTTTGTGTCGTTTCTAAAACTGCTGCAATAAACATCTTTGTATACTCTCCACATACTAGTATACTTCAAGTAAATTCATAGGAATGGTTAGGTTTAGGTTTTTTGCAGATACTGACCTTCAAAAAGATTGTATTTCTATGCTCCCACCAACTATGCAGAAGTACATTTTTCTTCATACAAATACCAATGCTGGACAACAGAAGACAGTGTAGTCTTTGCTAAACTAACAGGCAAGAAAACTCGTGACATTAATTGGCACATATTTAATTGTGAATAGCATTAGTTACAATAAAATCAAGTATTTCTTTATGAGCAGAGTTTTCTCATATTTGAATAGGACATTTATATTTTTGTTATTCATTTTTATTTATTGTGTTTTCATCTGTTGATTTGCTATTTGTTTTTATATGGACTTCAGACTACTTTCTGTCACGTATGTTTTGAGTATTTTTCCAAGTTCTTGATATTTTATGTTTTGGAGTGTGTGTGTGTGTGTGTGTGTGTGTGTGTGTGTGTGTGTGTGTGTCTGTGTGTGTGTGTCTCCTTGGAAATAAATTTCAAATTCCTATCTTACCAGGATTATCAATCTTGGCTTTATGTCTCCTAAGTTCAATGTCACCCTTGGAAGTTCTTTTTCTATTCTGTGATTAAATAAATACTCATATTTTTATCTACTGTTCTTAATGTTTCATGTTTTTACATTTACTTATTTTATACATCTGAAATTTCTTTAGCAGTAGGGACTGAAGAAGAACCCCATTTTTCCCCCAAGGCTTTGAAGTTGTTCCAGTGTCATTTATTAAATAATCCATCTTGTCCCTACTAATATAAAATGTCACCTTTTCCCTATAATAATAAATTCCTAAGAGGAGTTGGACTTATTTCTGGATTTTCTGTTTAGTTACATTGAACTAATCCCTTTCAACATTCTCCTTGTGTCAATATTTTATTCAACGAGATTTCCTTATCTTGGATTGAAAATGTATACTCATTACAATCGTGAGAAAGAAACCCTAAGAGGTCGATGAGTGTCACTGTCTTCACAGTAACTATATACAAGGAAGTTCAGTGTGTTTTGTTTCATTTTTAGTATTCCAGATCCCTAAACTTTTGATAGCTGGAATGTAAGAATAATTAAGGTTTTGTTTTTCTTTCCATATAGTTCATCTGCTCCTAGTTTTCAGCTATGTAATCTTTCAGGATTCTAAAAAGATGGCAGCACTGTTATGAATTGTAATGCTATATTTAAAAGGTCTTTTGCAAAAATAGGCATAATTTATGGGAACAAATCATTGCTAGTTTATAATACAAGATTATTTAATCTCTACAGCTATCTGAAGGAGCATTATTAACATCATCTAAATTTATAGGGTGGAAATGTGTCTCAGAAATGCAAGTCATTAGTGCAAGGCCATATGGCTAGCAAATTAAAAAAAAGATCTCAAATCAAACTCTGATCTTTTGATATTAATCCAAAGTTCTTTCTACTACTTCAGATTTCCTGAGGTTAGAAGCATTTTCAACATTTGGGCTTTGTGCCTGGCACTGTGATAGGTATTGGGTAGTAAAAAAAAAAATCTTCTGTTCTCACTCCCTATATTAAGATGGAATTACTTCTGAAGTCCATAATGGACTAGGCAGAAGCAAAATTATGATATCAGTGGTTAATCTTGACATCCTTCTTGCAACTTCATGACACCTGCTTCTCAAACGCCCATGCATTTTATACTCTCATGGTTCTAATGTGCAAAACACCACCCCAATGTCTTACCCAAGTTTATCTTCCTTCAACTTACTCTCATGCTGCAAATCATAATTTCTTTTCACTTTCAAAATGATAAATTTACAGCTCTGCATCATAGTCTCTTAAAACCCCGTGATAATTTAAGAGTCATACAATATCACCCTCTCTTCTAGGCCGTTTATACTATACAGAGGACCTCTGATACTATATTATTACTTTTTAATTATAAAAAAATATATAGATCATTTTGGAAAATAAGTAATATTATGGGAAAATTTCATCATCTTATAATTAGAGATAATTTTTATGTATATACACGTAACATACTTCTAGATGCTCTTGACTTGCACGTATTTATTCTTTTAAGGGTTCTACTAGTCATAATGGTTCATAACCTCCTTTTTGTTTTTTATTTTAGGATATGTTTACAACATCTTTTCATGATAGTGAATTCTCTTCCAACATAATTTTTAATTGCTGTATAGCAATCCACAATGTGTCCATCTCCTTTTTATGAGCGATTACACTGTTTTCATTGTTTGGTGTGATACTAGTCCCAGTTAGTATCGCTGAAGCAAAAATCTTTATCCATATATGAATATTTCCTTAGAATAAATTCTGAGCAGTGAATTCCTGAATCAATGTGAAAACAATATTTTGAAGCTTTGTGAAATAACTTAGCCTAATGAAACAACTTCGTAGTGTGGCATTCGAGGCCATCCTAGTGGATGCACCATAGTTTATTGGATCACATCACAACAATCAACCAACTAGTGCCACCTACTAGTTTGGGATTATCATGGTTTTGAAGACCCATATTAAAATCTTTTTATATGTTTAACAGAGGGCGATGTTAAACATTTTACATTGTTTTGAGGAAAATTTTAAGGTAAGACTTGTAAAAGAAAGGATAGGACTCTGGGATATGGTCACACTGATTTTGAATAATAATAAAAATTATGCACTCACATTATTTCATGTATAACTAAAAAGAAAATAAATTCAGTTATACTATGGCTCAATGCTTTTATTTTTAAACTTTTATTTTATGATTATTGAAAGAATTCTTTTAGATCCATTTATACATAGATGTTTATAATGTATCAGTCTTGTGGGAACATTGAAATAGAAATGGAGATAAAAGCAGAATTGTTTAATCTACACTAAAACTTCACATTCAGATTTTGACATTTCTCAAATCACTTTTTGACTAAAAATTATCCATGTTCATATTTTTCTACTCAGCTTTGAATTCTGATGCTCATTCTACAAATCTGAATGTGCATTGGTAAGAAAGGACAGACAGCTTTATCATGACTGCCTTCTGGGGGATAGCAATTATAAGATCCAACTCTACTTTAGAGATACTCAGTTGTGAAAAATGTGCAAATGGTGTATGTGCATATATTTCATTAGAATCAATCAGACAAGAGTGCAGCAAAGAAAACATATATAAGCAGATACATTTGAGAAACATAAACAACAATATAACAGCTAAACTAATACTATTCATAATAATCACAATGATATATTTTATTTGTGCCATTCATCATTACCAATCAGATGAGATTTTCCAAGCATGCATGCATTTTTGGTCAAAATAAAACAGTAGGTCCATGTTTTGACACACCTTTGCCACAAACAAACCGAGTCAGTGATATAGCAACTGATAGTGCCTAAGAGTTCATCTCCCATAGGGTCATAACTTCATGCCATATGCTTTAGAATGTCTACAAATTTTCTGCTTATAAGTATTTTTTCCACACACAAGAATTCATATGTTAGAAATATTTTGTCTTCCTTATAGCTGTCCTTGAGAATGGCTTGAAAGAAAGTGATTTACAATGATAAGAATCATTAATTGATCAGTGTAATTCAATTAGTCAAAATGTATTTACCTAGAAGGTATGAAGAAAATGGCTTATTCTACTGATGTCAGAAACACTTGAAGATGTGTTTGTATCCAGAAGAAAAGGATGTTCATGTTTTTAGAAAGGACACAGACGTTGCTGGAATCCACATGGCCTTGTAATATAAATAAGTGAATGGTACAATTTTAAGTTGCATGAGTATGATATTATTTTTTCCATTAGATTTCTAAAAGTATTTTTAAATAACCTAGATGTACTGCCTATTTGTGCTGCTACCATTCTTAATGGCTCATAATGGCAAGTTATTGTCTCTGAATAATAGAACTTTTAGGATTATCTATTGGTCAACTGGTTGCATTCTTACAGAAAGAGAAAATAAAATTTATTGGAAAACTGAAGTAGCGCTTTAAAATGTACACATGAAATCAAATTAATGTTTTCAATAAATAATTATTTTGAGTGCATTAATACATACACAGACATGATGCTGAATGTAAGAAATTAAATAACTAGATTTGGTAGCAGCAATAGAGTGATGTCAACTTTAGTGAGCTGCCATAATTCATATTAGATTATTATAATAATATATTATTATATTGAAGATTTTACTTGTTTCTGATAATTAATTATATATGATATTGGTAACAACCAATTATTTATTTTACAGTATTGAAGCACTAACCAGAATTCATCAGCACAGAACCTCTTCATATTGAGGGCTCAGTAAAGTATTACAAAAGTATTATAGCTACAGATGTTTAAAAGACTATAAATATGTGGCTAACTTCAAATTTAAAGGGGTCAATTATTACATATTATATAGTTTTTTTTCTTTTCTACCATAGCATATAGTAACCAAAATTGAACATGTAAAAACAAATTATTTTCTATTTCTTTGATGGTAAGCTTACCTTTTAATTTAGCACAGGAGTTACATTCAGACTATGTCAGCGCATAGGCTACAATTTCACCATCTTAGCTCACCTTGTCCTTTACTTTGTGCAGAGTGTAGTAACTGCTCTGAGGATGAATAAAATTACAGATAAGCAAAGTTCTAATGACTGCTTCAAACACAGAATGTTACCCGCTATGTCTAGCCTGTGATTTGAGGGAAAATGCTGCTCTGCAAGTGTTTCTCTAACAGATTTCCAAAGTGCATTGACCAGAAGATTTGAAGCATTCTTCACGGTTGTTCAATGTGGCAACCATGACTGAAAGAGTTTTGGAATACTGTAGAATGAAAAGGAAGGGCAAGGGACTTTAATTTCCTTCTGTACTTCTGTGTAGGTGAAAACCATTCCATATTACCCTTTGTTTTGAGTGTTTATGGATATCTTCTTTGTCTTTTCCTGCTCTAAGCCCTATGTTAGCAAAAAAAAAAAAAAAAAAAAAAAAAAAAAAAAGGAAGAGACGAGTAAGCGATTCTATTTCCTGTTTACCCTGATAATACCAAGTGTAAGTCTATTTCTTACTAAAGTCCCAAAAGAAAATTGTAGCCACAAACTTCCAGAAAAGAGATGGCTCTCAGGATGTCAAAAAAGGGCATAAATTCCTCTAGGCTTATATTTAAATTGACTTTTACAAATAAGGAAAAGCTAATTTGCTACATTTATTTCCTTTGTTGGTAAATAGAGTGTATTAAAGCAAATCTGACCAGACCTCACAACTTCAAAATTAGACCTGAAGGGGCCTCAAGCACATCATAGAGGCTGCACAATAGGGCAAAGAAAAGGGCTTTAAACTGGAATATCTGGGTTCTAGTCCTTACTTTAGCACTTATTAATTGGATAATAATGGTAAATTCCTTGGTTTCCTTGTCTTATATCTAGCCTGTATAGAGGGTAAACCACAAGCAAGTTCCTTCAATTTTTTTGAGAAGGAGTCTCAATCTGTTGCCCACGCTGGAGTTTAGTGGCGCGATCTCAGCTCACTGCAACCTCCGCCTCCTCAGTTCAAGCTATTCTCCTGCCTCAGCCATCTGAGCAACTGGGATTACTGCCATGTGACACCATACCCAGCTAATTTTTTGTATTTTTAGTAGAAACAGGTTTTCACTATGTTGGCCAGGCTGGTCTAGAACTCCTGACCTCAAGTGATTCACTCACTTGCCTTGGCCTCCCAAAGTGCTGAGATTACAGGCATGAGCCATTTGCTGTCCCTGTTAAGGGTTGTTGTGAAGTATAATTGAGATCCTGTATATGGAACTCAACTGCAAAATACAACATGGTATGAGATTCAAAGATATGGAATAATTCACTCATAAGGATACTAATCTTCACACAAATCCTGCTCAGACCTTTCTGGTTTCCATTGGTATGGGCCATCTACTCTTGCTATGCAGGGAGACAGACTGACACAAACAAACACTCTAATAACTCTGCAGAAACATTAGGCCTTTAAAGTTCAAATTTCATCATAACATATAGCAATCAAGAAGATTTTCATCCCTCTCCTTACATAAAGGGTTAACAGTATATTTTCACTATGTGGAAGGTGGGCATAACTCCTCTAAAATAGATCCCTTTGTCACGCCACAACTGGAACTTACTAAACTTACAAATTCTTTTATTAGGTGAGTATCACATAAACAACCCAGTCAGCAAACTGGAGCAGATTAGATCTACAGGATGTCAATATCGTTTTCATTGTTTACAAGGAAAATGAAATCTCTTGTATTTTATCTTCAATGACTAAGACAGTAAGCTAGACTTGTGGGTAGAGGTCAAGTACAATTTGAAAAGGACCTAGGTATCAAAATATATTAAAGATAAGAATATTTTAACACTCCACTGTCAATATTAGACATATCGAGACAGAAAATTAATAACAATATTCAGGACTTGAACTCAGATCTGCACCAAGCAAACCTAATAGACATACACAGAGCTCTCCACCCAAAATCCACAGAATTTACATTCTTCTCAGCACCATATCACGCCAACTCTAAAACTGACCACATAGTTGGAAGTAAATCACTCCTCAGCAAATGCAAAAAAACGGAAATCATAACAAATGGTCTCTTAGACCACAGTGCAATCAAATTAGGACTCAGGATTAAGAAACTAACTCAGAACCGCGTAACTTCAAGGAAACTAAACAATAAGCTCTTGAAAGTTGACTGGACAAACAATGAAATGAAGATAGAAACAAAGATGTTCTTCGAAACCAACGAGACTGAAAACGCAACATACCAAAATCTCTGAGGCACATTTAAAGCAATGTCTAGAGGAAAATTTATAGCAACAAATGCCCACATAAGAAGCAAGGAAAGATCGAAAATTGACACCCTATCATCAAGATTGAAAGAGCTAGAGGAGCAAGATCAAAAAAACTCAAAAGCTAGCAGAAGAAATAACTAAGATCAGAGCAGGCCTGAAGGAGACAGAGACACCAAAAAACCTTCAAAAAATCAGTAAATCCAGGAGCTGTGTTTTTGAAAATATCAACAAAACAGACAAACCACTAGCCAGATTAACAAAAAAGAAGAGAGAGAAGAATCAAATAGATGCAATAAAAAACAATAAAGGGGATATCACCACTGATTCCACAGAAATACAAATTACCATCAGAGATTACTACAAACAACTCTATGCACATAAACTAGTAAACCTGGAAGAAAGGGATAAATTCCTGGACACTTGCACCCTCCCAAGCCTAAACCAGGAAGAAGTCAAAACCCTGAATAGACCAATAACAACAGCTCAACTTGAGGCAGCAATTAATAGCCTACCACTCAAAAAAAGCCCAGGTCCAGATGGGTTCACAGTCGAATTCTACCAGACATACAAAGAGGAGCTGGTACCATTCCTTCTGAAACTATTACAAACAATCCAAAAATAGGGAATTCTTCCAAATTATTTTATGAGACCATCATCATCCTGATACCAAAACCCAGCAGAAACTCAACAAAAAAAGAAAACTTCAGGCCAATATCCATGATGAACATAGATGCAAAAATCTTCAATAAAATACTGGCAAACCGATTGCAACAGCACATCAAAAAGCTTATCCATCACGATCAAGTAGGCTTCATCCTGGGGATGCAAGGCTAGTTCAACCTATGCAAGTCTATAAACGTAATTCACCATATAAACAGAACCAAAGACAAAAACCACATGATCATCGCAATAGATGCAGAGAAGGCCTTTGACGAAATTCAACAGCACTTTATGCTAAAAACTCTCAGTAAACTAGGTATCGACAGAACATATCTCAAAATAATAAAAGCCATTTACAACAAAACCACAGCCAATATCATACTGAATGGGCAAAAACTGGAAGTATTCCCTTTGAAATCTGGCATTAGACAAGGATGCCTTCTCTCATCTCTCATATTCAATATAGTATTGGAAGTCCTAGCCAGAGCAATCAGGCAAGAAAAAGAAATAAAGGGTATTCAATTAGGAAAGAAGGAAGTCAAATTATCTCCATTTGCAGATGACATAATTGTATATTTAGAAGACCCTATCTTCTCAGCCCAAAATCTCCTTAAACTGATAAGCAACTTCAGCAAAGTCTCAGGATACAAAATCAATATGCAGAAATCACAAACATTCCTATACACCAATAACAGACTAAATGAGAACCAAATCAAGAGCAAACTCCCATTCACAATTGCTACAAAGAGAGTAAAGTACCTAGGAATACAATTAACAAAGGATGTAAAGGAGCTCTTCAAGGAGAACTACAAACCACTGTTCAAGGAAATAAGAGATGACACAAAAACATTCCATGCTCATGGTTAGGAAGAATCAATATTGTGAAAATGGCCATACTGGCCAAAGTAATTTACAGATTCAATGCCCTCCCCATCAAGCTACCTATGACCCTCTTCACAGAACTGGGAATAAAACCACCCTAAACTTCATGTGGAACCAAAAGAGAGCCTGCATAGTCAAGACAGTCCTAAGCAAGAAAAACAAAGCTGTAGGCATCACCCTACCTGACTTCAAACCATACTATAAGGCTACAGTAATCAAAACAGCATGGTAATGGTACCAAAACAGAGATATAGGCCAATGGAAC
Organism: Cebus imitator; assembly: GCF_001604975.1. Lineage (NCBI taxonomy): Eukaryota > Metazoa > Chordata > Mammalia > Primates > Cebidae > Cebus > Cebus imitator. The sequence goes on along the minus strand of NW_016107352.1, from coordinate 510,244 downwards.
AGAACAGAGGCCTCAGAGGCAATGCCGCACATCTACAACCATCTGATCTTTGACAAACCTGGCAAAAACAAGCAATGGGGAAAGGATTCCCTGTTTAATAAATGGTGTTGGGGTAACTGGCTAGCGATATTCAGAAAACAGAAATTGGACCCCTTCCTGACACCTTACACTAATATTAACTCCAGATGGATTAAAGACTTAAACATAAGTCTTTAAAACCCATAGAAGACCATAAAAATTCTAGAAGAAAAACTAGACAAAACTATTCAGGACATAGGCATAGGCAAGGACTTCATCACTAAAACACCAAAAGCATTGGCAGCAAAAGCCAAAATAGACAAATGGGATCTAATTAAACTCCAGAGCTTCTGCACAGCAAAAGAAACAATCATTAGAGTGAACAGGCAACCAATAAAATGGGAAGAAATTTTTGCAATCTACCCATCTGACAAAGGGCTAATATCCAGAATCTACAACGAACTAAAACAGATTTACAAGAAAAAAACAAACCCATTCAAAAGTGGGTGAAGGACATGAACAGACACTTTTCAAAAGAAGACATTCATAAGGCCAACAAACATGTGAATAAATGCTCATCATCACTGGTCATTAGAGAAATGCAAATCAAAACCATATTGAGATACCATCTCACTCCAGTTAGAACAGCAATCATTAAAAAATCTGGAGACAACAGATGCTGGAGAGGATGGGAGAAATAGGAACACTTCTATACTGTTGGTGGGAGGGTAAATTAGTTCAATCATTGTGGAAGACGGTGTGGCGATTCCTCAAGAAATTTGACCTAGCAATCCCATTACAAGGTATATATCCAAAGGATTATAAATCGTTCTATTATAAAAACACATACACAGGTATGTTCATTGTGGCACTGTTTACAATAGCAAAGACCTGGAACCAAACCAAATGCTCATTGATGATAGACTGGACAAGGAAAATGTGGCACATATACACCATGGAATACTATGCAAACATAAGAAATGATGAGTTTGTGTCCTTTGTAGGGACATGGATGAATTTGGAAACCATCATTCTCAGCAAACAGACACAAGAACAGAAAAACAAACACCCCATATTCTCACTCATAGACGGGTGTTGAACAATGAGAACACATGGACACAGGGAGGGTAGCATCACAAACTGGTGTCTATTGGGGGGAACTAGGGGATGGACAGTGGGGGATAGGGAGGTTGTGTAGGGAAAACATGGGGAGAAATGCCAGATATAGGTGACAGGGGATGGAGGCAGCAAACCACATTGCCATGTATGTACCTATGCAACAATCCTGCATGTTTTGCACATGTATCCCAGAACCTAAAGTGCAATCAAATATATACATATGTATACATATATATATGTATGTATACATATATATACACATATATAAAATAAATAGATAAGAATATCATATAAAAGATTAGGATGAAGTTTCTTGAGCTGTTACAAAACCTAAAGGATGTCAAATTTCAGGGGACCCTTAGACATTAGCTAATAAAACTTTTTCATTTTATACATGTGAAACTAGATTGATATATTGATTAGCCTAAGATGATATGGGTACAGTTAGCAGTAAAAGCAGGACAAGAATATGGGTCAATATGACTTGAATATTATTTGCAATTCCAGTAATTATATACAGTCTTCACATTTCCTTCTAATTTTAGTTATAAATGTTGCTTCATAGGTACTTAGGGCATCCCCTAAAATGCTTTCCCCATCTCCTCAGGATGCGGAGCTGGTTCTATATAAGAATGATATACTTGAAGCTTTCAATAGAGAAGGTAAAGAAGAGAGACAGGATCTCATCCTTTCTTTAATCTGAAAGTTCTTTGCTCATTTGCATTCAGGATATCTAGGACAACATGTCTTAATATGATGCTCCCAGGACACAGCACAACAGTTACTCCTCCTTCTCTTCTTAATATCTCTGTGCCTCATTTTTTATCTGTAAAATGGGGTGACAAAAGTACCTACCCTATCTATTATGGTGAGAATTAAATGAGATGACATATGTAAAACATTTTGAACATTGCTGATACATAGTAAGTTCTAATAATATTAGCTCTTATTGTTGCTATTGTTATTGCTATTAATACATACTATCCTCCGTGTTGGTGAGATGCAGTTTTTAAGCTATTAAAGTTAGTAACAAGACACATGAAAAAACCTGGCCAAATAGCCTCAATATAATAGTTGAGATTGTTCAAAAAGACTAGTTTCAGAGCTGAATAATTTTAAGATTCTATTGCAGATTATTCCTTATAATTATAATGAGAAGAGGTAGTGTAAAGGATAGTATGTGCATAAATAGAACACTTTTTTTAATGTTAGAGTTTAAAATTTGGTCCTGAAAAAAAAAAGTTTACCAGGAATGTGTAAAAATAACCCCATAAATGTTTGACTCTCTCTGAATAATCTTATTGTACAAGAAGATAAAGGTTATCATCTTCATTCTATAAGCTTTTAAAGGACTTTCTACCTGCCTAATTCTGGACCCTCTCTCTGACTTATTAGGCCATCTAGAGGCTACTTTATGCTGAATGAGAAATGGAGCAGACCCAGGTCACAATAAACTAAATATCTGTATATTTATTTGTAAAGAAAATAAATATCTATATATTTATTTATAAAGAAAATAAATATACATTTATTTGCAAAGAAAATAAATATACATTTATTTGCAAAGAAAATAAATATACATTTGTTTGTAAATAAAAACAAGTATCTATGTATTTATTTGTAAATAAAAACAAGTATCTACATATTTATTTGTAAATAAAAACAAATATCTACATACTAAATAATTATTGCATGTCAACTGTCTTATGGACCTAACCTCTTTGAAGATCACATTAATGCTGCAAGAGAGGCATTACAATCTCCATTTTTCAAATGAAAAAATGGAGTCTCAAAAAATTAACTTTCCAAAGGTCACACAGATTGTAAAGACCATGGCAGGGATTCAATGTTAGCTTACTCATTCCACGATGCCATCTGGAAAGTTAAAGTGGTTTTATTGAAAAACCAACTTTTTAGAAAACATCTTTTATAATACATACAGAAACATTAAGAATAAAACGTGGAACTACAACTCAAATAAATGAAAATGTAAAAAGTGAAGCAATTGCTTTTTAAACCAGCTATTCTATGAGAAACGTGGTTCTATATTATAGTATATAGATCTATTAGAAATTATAAGGTTTCCTAGTAAATAAACATATATGTACTTCATTTAGTAGATGTTGTTCGAAAGAGCTTTTTCATTTAAAATATTTATTACAGAAATGATTTTCTTTCAAATTAATTTTTTTCGCATCCTTTGTGGAACATTTGGGGCTGCCAATTGTCATTTGTGATTACTCATGTGTACCCCAATTTCCTTTGAAGCCAGTACTATGTTAAGAGCATGCTAGACGTGCACTGAGAAACGAAGAAGTCAGGATTCACATGAAGGCGAGGTTTCCAGGCTTTCTCAAGTGCAGAACAGTGTGGAGGCAGCAGCTCTGTGTCTGTATTTGGGCAATGGAAACGTATTAAAAGAATGTTAATAGTCATTCCTGGACTTCCTGAGGTCTCTGGTTTACCTTATTTTGTTTTGTTACATAACAAGCTTTACTGCCTTAATTCGATGCTGGTTCTTACATATGATAAGCATTGGTTGAAGGAAAATAGTTATCATGTCAGTATTGCCACTTATCAAGGAAAAAAATTTTTGAGTGCTGTTTAGAGAACCATACAATTTCCTTGGAATCATATGATCTCCCTGCATGTGTAAGGGGCAGATGCAGCCAAACTGCATGGAGCTCTTCAGGAACTGCTGAAGAGCATCTTCCACTCTGCAAGAGAAATTGCTTTTTATTTAGACTTTTCAGATTGTCTGTACAAGTCATAATAATTCATTTGATCAAAAATATAATTATCTTAAATATTTTAGGATCCCCAGATGGATTTAACTAAGCAGGAGGGTATCCCCATGTTTATACTCTTCAAAAGGTTGCTGATTCCATGTAAACTTTACAAAAGTCTCATCTTACTTGTATTTTTAAGGCCCTGAATTACTTTTATTACAAATTGTGGTGCTATAAAATAAAGAAATAGGAACACTTTTACACTGTTGGTGGGAGTGTAAATTAGTTCAACCATTGTGGAAGACAGTGTGGCGATTCCTCAAGGACCTAGAAATAGAAATTCCATTTGACCCAGCAATCCCATTACTGGGTATATATCCAAAGGATTACAAATTGTTCTACTATAAGGACACGTGTACACGAATGTTCATTGCAGCACTGTTTACAATAGCAAAGACCTGGAATCAACCCAAATGCCCATCGACGATAGACTGGATAGGGAAAATGTGGCACATATACACCATGGAATATTATGCAGCCATCAAAAACGATGAGTTTGGGTCCTTTGTAGGGACATGGATGAACCTGGAAACCATCATTTTCAGCAAACTGACAGAAGAGCAGAAGATCAAACACCGCATGTTCTCACTCATAGGCGGGTGTTGAACAATGAGAACACATGGACACAGGGAGGGGAGCACTACTCACTGGGGTCAGTTGGGGGGAAATAGGGGAGGGACGGTGGGGGGTGGGAAGCTGGGGAGAGATAGCAAGGGGAGAAATGCCAGATGTAGGTGATGGGGAGGAAGGCAGCAAATCACACTGCCACATGTATTCCTATGCAACAATTTTGCATGTTCTTCACATGTACCCCAAAACCTAAAATGCAATAAAATAAATGGGAAAAAAAAAAAGAAACCACCCTGAGGTACTGGGAAGATGAAAACATGAGCCCTAGCGTCAGAAAGACTTGGGTTTGAATTTAGATTCTACCTCTTGCTAAATGAAAGACCATGAGTAAATCTCTTAATCTCTCTGGAATGCAGTTGAGTTGCTTCCCCAATAAAATGAAGATGTCAGGTACTACACAGGGTTGCTGGCTAAAGTAAATAGCATGATGCCTGGTCACACCAGATCTCCAAATGTTTTGAGGTCCTTTCTGTAATAATCACAAAGCATACTCTGCCAGACATGTAGTAAAAGACTGAACATTATTCAGCCTACCTTTCACCCACCACTGAAGAGGCTGTAGTTAATGGGAACTAAGCTGGGGCTTAGAGTTGGCTCCTAAGGGAGAGCATTAAGCTTGGCTGGTTCTAAGTGAAAGAAGTGTTCCAAGTGGAGGAAATTAAAATTGGGATTTATGGTTGGATTTAACTGTGGATTCTGATAGTAACCTCCACCTCTCTACATTCACTCGTATGCCAGTAGTCCACGCCTACCCAGAAAAGAAGATTCTTTCTTTTGCTAGGTCCAATCTGCTGTTAAGGCCATCCAATGTATTTTTATTTCAGATACAGGACTTTTTTATTCCTAGAATTTTCATTTGCTTCTTTATTAAATTTTTTAAATCTCTCCTGAAATTCCCTACCACCTCATCCACAATGGCCATGATTCACTACAGTTTCATCCATTGTATTCATCATTTTCTGTAATTATTTAATGTATGTTTAATAATTGTTTTAAAGTGTTGGTCTGCAACATCCAACAACTGCATTGTTTATGAGTCTACTATATTTTTTTCCCTCTTCAGAAGGAATTATATTTTCCCACTTTTTCACATATCTAGTCATTTTTATTGTGGATGATCCTCACTTCTGAGCATACACCAATATGTTCAATAAATTATTGATGAAGTGATTATTATAAAAATCCATGTAAGCCTAGGTTTAGATCTCTCAACAATGGGAGATTTGTCTTAAACTCTCCCAAATATTAATTTACTAATTTATATATTACTTGTTTTTAAAGAATTTAAAGTGTTGAGTAGATATTAAATATTTATAATATATATGATATAAAAGTAATTGTATAATGAATACCCATTACCCAGTTTAAAAAGATCTTTAGCAGTACCTGTGAATCCTTCCCCAATTTTATCCACCATCCACTCCGTCCCACTCAGAGATAACTATTAGTTGTTATTCTAGAATTTTTAGTTACTGTGTTCATGATTTTCTTAATTACATGTTTGTGTCATACATATATATATACATATACATATGTCATATACATGTATATGTCTATACACATATATATGTGTGCGTATGTGTATATATATAAATAGAGAGAGAGAGAGAGAGAGAGAGAGAGACAGGTTTTTTCCACTTTGCATGTTTTTACACTTCTCTTTCTGCTCTCAATTCAAGGTCATCTTCTCTATGAAGGCTTCCTTAATCCCCCAGGCCCCATTCCCTAACTAGCTCTGCTTCCAGACTTGCTCTTCCCCAACCCATTCTCCAAACAGAATCTCATCACGCTCCTAAATAATTTTTGTTTGTTTGTTTTTGTAAAGACAGGGTCCTGCTCTGTTGTCCAGGCTGGTTGGAGGGGCAGTGGTGCTATCACAGCTCACTGCAGCTTTGAACTCCTGGGCTCAAACAATCCTCCTGCCTTGGCTTCTCAAGTAGCTGGGACCACAGGCACATGCCACAACATCTGGCTAATTTTTATAAACTTTTTTTCTGTAGAGACAGCATCTCTTTATGTTGCCCAGGCTGGTCTTCAACTCCTGGCCTCAAGCAGTCCTCCCATTTCAGCCTCCCAAAGCACTGGAATTACAAGTATGAGCCACCATGCCACACTGTAATTACCTCTCTTTAGAGACTCATCTCTTTTTGTCCAGGCTTAGCAATGAAAAATTTGGGGCGTATACATGTGTAAGCTGCAGTGTTATTTGTAGTTTTAAATGTTCTCCGCATTGGAACTGAATCATTTTCTGAGTGATTAAAAAAAAAAAAATGTTCTCAAGTAACTAAAACTCCTTTAGGAAAGCCTTGCTATTCACTGATGGGTGCCTGCCTGGACCAGCAGATCAGATAGCAGTCTTAATGGTCTGTCACAGAGAGACTTGGAGACTTTCTGACCTCCAGTGAAAGATGAACCCAACCTTAATATTAATGAGAGACCATTCCCCCATGGATATTGGACAGGTTCTAAGTAGCTCCTGATGTTACTCTGAGCCAGAAAAATGTGGAGTAGAGAAATGCCAGCCTACTCTGATTTTTAAAAATAGCCTTTAGGAGAAGGCATAGTTTTAGATAATCAATATAAATAATTATTGAGTATCCACCATCATACTCTGAGTTTCACTTTTATCAGTGAAATAATAAATAAATGTCCTTGCTGATGACAAAGAAATTTATACAAAGAAAATTTCAAAAGTCTTTAGTAAGAGTTGCTCGTTCTTTATAAAGATATAGGTCACTCCAAATCATCTCTGAAAAATCCCTTCTAAATTAAAAAGCTATTAAAAGCCTTATAAATGTAATGCCCAACTAACTTGATTGGAAGGAAGCTTTAGGTCAAACAAACGATGTAAGTTAATTGTATTTTTATGCATTAAACCTAAAAATATTCATGTTTTGGGATTCAAATTAAATATTAATTTTATCATAGGAATTGTTCAGTTCTATATTTAGACTTTCATAATATAGTATTGTCATATATACAATTTATTTGATTCTAAGTCCTTAGTCAGGGACACAGTCTACACATGCAACGTTATTCCTGGAATAAATAAGATTTACTTGAGTGAATGATTTTATTGAGCAAATAAACTAGAAACTTCTATATTTGGCAAAAAGTTAATCTCCACATTTGTGAGTATTCTAAATGTTGCATTGGCCAAAGATTTAGAAAGAAAATAAAGCTAGTTTCTGCTTTGAAGTCAGTTGATCTCTAGAGCATTGGATTGATTCTAAATTGGAAATTTTTTGCTAAGTTGTCTTAAAAGTTTTTTTCATTGTGTTTTGTTTTGTCCTATGTGCTAAAGGGTCTAAAAGGATTTCGGGCTTCTGTTTATTTATATGATTTGACTTAGGAAGCCTATGAGTTCTTAAATGCCCTATTAGAATCTTCTCCTTTCCAGATTTCTAATACTTGAATTTTAGAGTTGCCTGCAACTCTAGGAGAAGATAGCACCTTAAATTAGATTTTCAGTATTGTAAGAGATAAGACTTCGTCATTTCCTGTGTAAAACTCAATATTCTGGGGGGAAATTTAAATAAATTTGGATAAGAGAATTTTGCCTGGGAATCTTACAGGATCCCTTTCTCCCATGCTTTTATCTGAGCCAATATGGTACCATGGTGTCTTGCTCTACTCAAATTCAAGAGGAGAGAATATACACTCCATCTCTCAATGTAAGAGTGTCCATATCATCTTATAAGCAAATCACATGAGATGAGATAGAATAGCTAGGTAATTTAGATTTAGTGAGGAAGTAGGAAAGAGAAACCCAACTTCTCAATTTTTAACAGAGTGCTATAGAAATTACCCCTCAAAATCAGGGAAACATTACTGCAGGGCTACATTACTGCATGTACCTAGGGTCAATAGGTACATGGACAGTAAAATCTTACAGACGAGGTACTAAATTCCAAATCTTCCACTTTCTCATCTGCAAACCTGCTTTCCTCTTAGGTTTTTTTGAGAGTTAATTTGGGTAAAGAAAGTAAAGGCCTTAGGCACCACTCTAGGCACACAGCTATTATAACAAATAGATCACTGAGGATTTGCCAGAAATCTTAGCTCTCTACCTGTAATGCTTTGACTAATCTTCATTTCAAACAGGGTTAGGTCAAAGTAATTCAATGACCCTATCTACTAGACCATTCAACTATTTTTTAAAGCCATAACTCTGTTTATTTATTGCTATATGAGTTCAATGTTAATAGAAGCAGAATTAGAGTTACAGCTTAAATTCAATAAAACATGCATATAAAAGTAATTCTATTTAATGCTTTGTCTGAATTTTGTTTAAAAAAAATGTCCACCCTTCTTTGTGAATCCACATGCTCTCTGATAGCCACAGTTTTGAGAGTGTAGTATGCCCAACTGGAAAATATACTACTTTTGGCTTTGGTTCATTTTCCCCTCCTCTTAAGCTCACTGACGGTTGGTTTGTTTGTTTTTATAAAATAATATGTACATTAGAATTATCTTATGTCAACATTCATGAAGTGTACACTTATTTTTCTTTGGCTATATGCCAAATGGCAATATAGGTGTGAATTGTATTTAGTGCACATGCTTTCATAAGATCCTCTGAGTATGTCATATGACATATAAAATGGTTCTGGAACTTTTAAGTTAATCAGAGATTCTAGGTTGCAGAAAATTGGGTATATTCATTCTTAAAATGAAAATTGAAGAAAAGTTGTCTTCTTCATCTTGGTCCATATGAACAATTTCTTTTTTTTAATGCCGACTTCATCAGCTTGATTTTAGTTCTGCACAAACAATGGTGGAGAGAAAGGTCTCTTTGGTTTCTTGTGCTTTTCTTAGTCTTTCTTTCTTTCCTTAGAACCTGATTCAACATCAAAGCTGTCTTGAAAACATTGCACTGAGGGCCCCTCATGGTGGTGACTCTGTTCTTTTCAGTCTTGGCTCTTTACCCTCCCCACTTCTCAATGCCCTGACAGCTGCTTCTCCCTTTGAAGTACTGCTCCTAAACTAATGTTTTCTCCATCAGGTATTAACTGACATATAACATTTGACTTCTCCCCAAAACCCTACTTCTTTTTAACCACTTTCTCACCTTATTGGTCCATTTACTCATGTGTGTGTGTGTGCGTGCGTGTGTGTGTGTGTGTGTGTGTGTAAGTATTCTGGGCCTCCTTATTAAAGTTGCTTAATATTCACTGACCCTAAACTAATTTTAATTGGCCCTTTGGGACTTTATTCTGATGTATTAGTCCATTCTCACACTGCTAATAAAGATATACCCAAGACAGGGTAATTTATAAAGAAAAAGATGTTTAATGGGCCCATCAGATTTCATGAGATTTATTCACTATTATGAGAACAGCATGAGAAAAACCCACCCACATGATTCAGTTACCTTTTACTGGTTCCTTTTCACAACATGTGAGGATTGTGGGAGCTACAATTCAAGATTTGGGTAGGGACACTGTCAAATCATATCACCTGATTGTTAGCCAACTTCCTAGAGGAGAAGTTCATGCATAGGAAAATAAGCTAGGAAGCTGAGAATCTCCTGGTCTTATGCTCCACAACGACCAAGTGAAGCCAAAAAAAAAACAGTCACAATCAACCACTATTTGATCAAATAATTCAACAAACAACTGAGCCATCTGGATATTTAGTAGCAAGTTGTAACAGCAATAGAATCCTGTTTGTTTTCCTCAGGGTCATTAAGCAATATTCTTCTGTAGTGAGGAGACTGTTGCTTTTTGATTGAAGGACATTAAGGAAATACAGTAAGTAACAGTAAACATTATCTCTGTGACTGCTCTTAAAGTCACTTATGTAGCCTTAAGTGTGCAACTGAGAAACACATCTGCAGGAGAATATGGATAAAAAACTGGGAAATTGGTCTTTAATAAAAAACAATTTCATGTCCTAAACTTATGAACCTCTCCCAAAAACCTAATCCTCCTTCAGTGTACCCTATATCAGTGAATCCCGTCTACATCAGTCATATTATAAAAGCCAGAAAACTGGTGAAGCATGATTGTCTGAAGTAAATGCCTGGGGTTTGTCACCTCATACCCAGGAAACTAAGGGCACAGACAGACACGGGGAGTGAACTTAGGGGTGGTAGTTTAATAGCAAAAGAAAGAGCAAGAACAGCTCTCTTTCCTTTGAGAGAGAGGGACACCTGAGTGGGAGTTCTGGCCTGTGGCAGAGTGCACCGGATTTTATAGACAGGCTTGAGAAGCCAATGTCTGATTTACATAGGGCCCAAAAATTGGTTGGATCTGGTGTGATATTTACATAATGTGTGGGGAAACTGGGTGACCCACCCTAATCTTAATATATAAATAGGGTCTTTGCGTGGCTGGCACCATGTTGCCTGCTCCTTCCTGTACATAGGGCTGACAAAGAGAAGGGAAGATGGAGCTGCCATTTTGAACATTCCTAGGCCTTTTAACTCGTGCAAACTTCTAGCTAAAATGGGATGGTAAGAAGAAGTGTGTGCATGTGATTTTGCCTTCTATTTTGCACAGGAGAGTTAGGTCCTCTTCTTACCTCATTTTATAGACATGGCTTATCTACTTCTCTTTTGATTTAGTCTTTATAATGGATTGTAGTGGAGATAAGAAGCTTGGCAAAGTTCCCTGAAGGAAGGAGACAGGGGAGAAGACAGGAGAGAAAGACATAGTGAAATGCTCACAGAAGACCATCCAGCACGTACCTGATTCCCATTGCTGTGTACACACTTTCCAACTTTGGACAAGTTATTTCTCCTCCCTGAGGCTTGGTTTCTTCATTTGCAAATGTGGGTTTCATATTAGATAATCTCTAATGTCTGACTGTCTGACTCAAACATCTTTCATGTCTAAACTTTCCTGAATCTATCACACTAATTCATATCCTTCCGAATGTCCCAAATGAAAGTACAACTATTTTTACAACCAATGTCATCAAATTCTTCCTGCTTTGATAAAAACAGATACAACTGGATGTGCCAACTGATTCTTTGAAAAGGGAACTCAAACTATTTTTTGGGGGGAGTTCTGCAAAGAACATTGTGGTGACTAAGTTTTTGTAGGATTTTTCCCCCACTTGAATATATCTAATCTTATCTACACACCACTGAAAATATGCTAGAATTGTGGGCCTTTTTCAGGTGTCCTTGACATTACTCAGAACTGATACCTTCCTTGACACTTCTTTTTATTAAATAGTGGGTGGTGGGACTATGTCAGAAGTGGCAGGGATAAATTTCCATAGGGACCCCACTGCTTATACTATAAAAGCTCTTTCTGCAACAGCCTCTTCAGTGAGAAGGTGAGATACTACGTAGAAATATTGCTGCACCACTAAGATTTCTACATAAGTCTTGTATGGCTGCGTCTGCTTTAGAAGAACTTAGAGATGTCAGTCACAATTATTACCAGAGTGAATAGACAATACTAACTCAGTCTTCCTAAGAGAATACCAGGAAAAAGAGTAACTTAACTGGACAGATTTTATGTCATGTCATTCTTTTTTTTTTTTTTTGGAGGCAGAGTCTTGCTCTGTCCTCAGGCTAGAGTGCAGTGGCACGACCTCAGCTCACGGCAACCTCCTCCACCTCCCCAATTCAAGAAATTCTCCTACCTCAGCCTCCTCCCAAGTAACTGAGACTACAGGTGTATGCCACCATGCCCAGCTAATTTTTGTATTTTTGTAAAGACAAGGTTTCACCTGGATGGTCTCGATCTTTTGACCTCATGATTCACCTGCTTCGGCCTCCCAAAGTGCTGGGATTACAAGAGTGAGCCACCGCACCCAGCCTACATCATTCTTATGGTATGAAGTTATTTTATTTCGTGAAACTTAAATTCTTTGTTGTGCTAAACTGAAAACAATACAGTTTTGCCTAAGGGGGAAAAGGAGAGAAAGGAATAGCAGATGAGGGTATTGAACATTTTGAACATTTATCTCTCTTAGGTCTTAAAAACTTATGAATCATGGTAGGCATATTTATGACTACTATTTGAGTGTCTCCCCAAAATGGCAGATTGCAGGTTTTACGTATGGTGGGAGACAGAAAAAGACATTGCTGAAGAGAGGAAATAATACATGGTTAAAGAATCCTACTAGCATTCTTTGAGCACCAAATATTGCTGAAGTTAGATATTGAAACTATCTCATTGTGGTTACTTTGCAGTCAGGGGTTTCCTTATTTGCAGCACAGAAATAACTAATTTTAGCTACACTTAAACAATATTGCAATGATAGTTTTTTTAAGGAAGGCAATTGTGAAATGTAAGATAGAATATGTCGTTTTTCCCTGTTGTGGGAAATTTCCAAGGAACCCAAACAACAATAAGAATTAAAATGGGAAACTTGGGCAATTTTCTATAATATAGTGGAATGCTTTCTGCCTTTGTTTGTATATTGCTTGAAGCTGTTTTTATGGGTGTATTACAACTATTCTTCACTGGCCACTGAGATTAATTTCCCATTATAGTTTTGTAATTACATTTGTGAAATACATTTTTTAACACCTAATCACCACCAGGGCACTCTTAAGAGATGTAATTAGAAAACCTATCAGACATTCTGTATTCAATGTATTGCTAATTAGTACTAGTTCATTTTTTTTTATTGCAACTTGCTGTTGGTATCATGAATGAAGACTTAATTATAGAGAACAGTTCTCACTGAAATAGCATTCCCATTGGTTTAAGAGCCTTCTTTTAATTTGAGGGTTGCTCCTTATTGGGGATTATTTTCAGACTTTTAAAAAAGTATATTTCCAGTTATCTGAAGACCAACTGAAAGAAGAGCCAAGCAATTAGGGCAAAACAAGTATAATTTCCCTCCTCCACCTATTATTTTCTTATTCTGTACTCCAAAGCTACACCACACAGAACATTCCTATCAGCAACAGTGCACAAAACATAGAATAAAAACAAGATAGTTCATTTCCTCTTTTTTTTTTCCAAAAGCAATTCCTGTATATTGCAAAAATTGGAAAATGTAGACAAGCAAACCAAATAAATCACTTTTAATCCCATCACCTGGAGAGGTTTCGTCACCTTGCCACGGAAACTTGTGCAGTATTCCTCTGTGGGGTGTGTGTGTGTGTGTGTGTGTGTGTGTGTGTGTGTGTTTCTAATTATTTGCTTTCTTCTTCCTCAGAAAAAGGATATATATTCCTAACTCGTTAACTTTCGCCTTATGTTGTAACTTGCTTAGGGCAATAGGGTGTGAGTATCTGTGTCTTACCTCATCTGAGCAAAGTTTCACTCCCCTGGCAGGACTATCTTCTGCCCTGAGAACAACATATTCCAAATGAGTGCTGCTCCATCAGCCCTGGTCACAGAGAGAAAATCATGTGGAGCAGATCCATAGAGGAAGCTTCAGCTACTCCACAGTTACCATGTAATTTGAGGAAAAAAATCAGTTATTTAAAAAAACAGATTTGGAGATTGTTACATAGCAAATCTAGTGTTTTGCCTAGCCTCTCTAAGATTCAGTTTTCATGGCTGCAAAATTACAGTAACAATAATAGTATCTACACGTGAAGGCTATTGAAAGGATTAAAAAAGGTAATACATGTATACTCATAGTGCTTGCTGCATATTTTATTCTTTAAGCCTTTTTTCTATTCACATATAAATGTGTATTTACAAAAATGAGATTATGTCATACATTCAGTTTGTAGTTACCTTTTAAAGTAATAACATACCACAAACATCTATCTAGGTAATTAAATATTTCAATACACAGTTTTAATGGCTGTGGAGTATTTTATTCATATAGGTATGCAAAAGTTTATTTAACAAATTCATTATTTGTGATATTTAGACTATTTTCAAATTCCACTACAGTAAATATTTCAAATATTTACTATTTTCAAATTCCTACTATTTTCAAATTCCACTATTTTCAAATTCCACTATTTTCAAACTCCTACTACAGTAGGCAAACTTATAATGCACATTTCTACAATCAAATCTGAACCAATTTATAATATCCAGAGGAAAAAAATCCTTAGTCAAAGGGTCTGGATGTTTTAAGAATTTTGACACATAAAATTGTATACCGCTTACAAACCTACACAGTTAATACAACAAAACCTTAGCCAGAAAATAGTTATCAAATCTTATAGGGCATATCGGTTAAAGAGAAAAATCATTAACAACTTATTTTCAAACTTCATTATTTTTAATGTGCATGTTGATTTAAATATGTATGTTTCTAGAATCAGTGTGAAATATGGAAAGAAAATATATTTTGAAGAACTATTTTCAAGGTCTGTCTCTGCCATTTATTGACTATGAGATCTTAATGAAGTTATTTAATGTCTGTGAACCTTTACTTCCTTATATATAAACTGGAGATTTAAATGCCTACTTGCATTTCATTTGAGGATAATGTAATGTGTACAAATTGCCTGGCTCCACTATGCATTCAGTTCATTTTAGTTCCTTCCTTCTTTTCCCCCTAGTTATCCTCTATTCCCAACCCCTCCCCCAAAAATGAGTCCATTTTAATATTTTAATTTGGCCAAAGACTACCGTATATTCTTGTGTATCAGTCAACAAGGATAACGGATAGATTTTCTTGATAAACATTAGGTTTCATCTATATCTTTTCAAAGAGTATCAATGTTCTCCGAGAACAAAGACCAAGGGAAGAGCTCTGTTGCCTGTCACTCACCTGGCAGCAGTTAGTTCAAATCCCAGAACCTGCACATTAGCAATGGCAGAGAAACAGTGAACTTAAGTTAGAGTCAAGTTGCACTTGGAGAAGCTATTGCTAGTCAGGTTTCCTTTGGAGAAAGCCACAGATCCTACTCAGATTAATTTAGTCAATTCAGTTATTCCAGTTCAGGTCATTGACTTTGCATAAATTCTGGTTTAGTTCTACACTGCTCCCTTTAGCTCCTATCACTGCATGCATACCACCAACAGAGAAGGGTGAGGAATACAAGATGTCATAGAAATATGAGTCAGCTATCAGAAAAATATGAATGGTATTACCTATGGATCAAAATCACCTAGATGCCTCTAGACACATTCTAACTGAACTTCTCAGTTATTAACTCATTTGCATCCCCAAACAAAATCACATTAGTTAAGATTATTTGGTATTCCTGATTAAGTTTGTGAGGTTGATTAAACCTTGTTTTATGTGCTGTAATTTTTTATATACTTAATTTTTAAAAAGTGAACTGATGATTTGATCATTATACCTCATAAATATGTAATATTACTATGTGTCAATTTTTAAAAAGTGAACTGGCAAGATGAGTCATATGCAAATTTCTCACAACAACTAAGCTTTCTAAGCAGGGTGTTCAGTTCACCTGAAAAATTCAATTACCACATTCAAATTGACTCTGACATCATCATTTTAGATAAAGTCCCTCAGATCAGACCATTGAATATTAGCTGTTAGGGTCATGGTGGGAAACAACTGCTATGATGAAACTACTTTATATCATTGCTGACATTTAGAGATCCAACTTGGTTGACCATCCCTGATATCATTAATCTCACTTAATCGCTCTGTTTTTCAAGGGGATCTAGCTACCTTTACAGAACCTTTTGAACTACTTAACAGCCATGAAGAAAGGATAATTTCCAATAATTTCCAAGAGCACTCAAATTTCATGGAAATGGATTCTTAAATAATTTAATAGGAAGAAAAGGAAAGTTTATCGTGATTCAATTACATTTGATGGTGCTTTTCTTTATTAGTAAATATATGCTACTGAAATTAGAACTGCAGGAACAAGCTTGTCTTTTATAAGGTTTTAGATGAAATATCTTTGTATGAAATCCCATAAGTGGTGAGAGGATTGAGAGAGACGTATATTAACGGGGTGCCTGAAGGTAGCTCCCATACAAGCAGTCTCTGCAATACAGAAAGACTCCATAAGAGCAAGAACTGCATCTGGATTCAGTAAATATTTGATGAGTGATTTTATAAACACAAGTGCTCTGCTTTATTCTACCCTACTTCCATTTCTGCAAATACAAACATACAAAGATAAATGTACAATGCAAAGCAAGGTTATGGGGGAAGAGCAGAAAACTAAGAACCCCAGACTGCTTTATAGCTAATGAGTATTTACACAACAGGGCCTGTGGCTAACAGCCAGTAATTGTTCTAACTGGTGGATGTTTCAGTGGCAACAACTATTAAATATGTTGAATAACACCCCAGATGTCCTTTTATTTAACCTAATTTTATTTAGGTCTAAGCATATTCTTTCTTAAAATACTCTTGATATCAGAACCAAAGAGAATTTCTAAAGGTGATTAACAGAAATTAAAGTAGGCAAGAGGATGAACTGCCATTATGGTTACTTCTACCCCAACTAAACCCATCTTTAGAACTTCATGGCAGAATATTGAAGCTAACTAGGAAAAATCTTTGTTGTGAGACAGAGTGGTAATTTAGAACATGAACTAGGATGGACTGTATAATAGAGTTTTAACTAGAGCTCTTCCACTAACTTTCAAACAGGTTTGAAATAAATCATTCAGTAGGCTTTTTTAGCTCATCTATAGAGTGAAAAGTTTGGGATATGTGAATTCTAGGATCCCTTCCAGTTCCACCATTTAATAAAATCAGGTGTACTTTTCCCTAAAAAAGGATTTTTTTCAACAGTGTGTGTATAAGGACAAAATAACATTTTGTATAAGGACTATATCTTATTCTCAGCATTTTAAATTCCTATTTGTATTTATAGAATGGTTTCATATGTATGTGGCTTTGAATTCTACATAAATATTTTAAAAGTTGGCTTAAAAGGTTTATAACTTGTGCCAACCAATTTAGTTCGACTCAGAAAGTCTCCTGTGTAAGACATAATAGAAGGGTAATTCATCCGTATTTGTGAAAGTTGACTTTCAAAACCAAGCACCAACATATTTAACCAATTATATATTTACCAGAGTTTCAATTAGCCAAACAAGTTGTAGTAAAGTCCTGCAATTTCTTTTGCAATATAATAAAGAAATGCTGATAAGTCTGCAACATTTGCGTTTTACTGCAGCCTCTTCTGCTAATCAAGAGACCAACATACTTTTCATTCAGGAAATCAATGGAAGTCAATTATTACCCAGACTTAGCCATCTATTCCTTGAGTATTCATTACACATTAATATTGGCAAATACAATTAGAAATAACAGCTAATTTAAGTGGATTTATTTAGAGGATCCACGATTGCAGGACTTTGTAGAAACTTTTAATATCCTAACATACTCGTGAATTTACAGAGAAGAGCATATGGTATTGCACATTTCACAAACTTTGTTCCATGAACTACTCATTCCTCTTTTCTTTATTAATGAGTGTTCGCAGATATCATATTTTGTAAAACTAGTGTGGAAATGCTGTTTTAGTTTATTTTCTATTACAGTGTCAAATAGAGTCAATATTTATCTATAAATTGCTATCTTGTCTCTGTCTGCCAAATACATGTTTTGTATTTTAGTGATGGCTAGGTTAAAGCCTACCTTGGAGTAATAAAGACCTTTAATTATGGTCCAGTTGTCTAATTTTATAAATTATGAAATGCATGCCCAGAAAGACACAGTAACATGCTTAAGAGTCATGTGGTGAGTTTGAAGTTGTTCTGGGATTACAATATGGATCTCTTATTCCTTAGCCTATTATTTTTATCCATTATACCACACTGATTTTTCTTCTAATATTTGCCATAGTTGATCTTAACAGAAGTTAAAAAGTTACAAAGAAATCTTGAACATACTAATTATAGTCAGGTTCTCCAAAGAGAATTTTCTTCTGATAATTAAATTCTCATTTGTCCAAAACTGGGTTTAATTTATTATTCATATCTGACAATCCATATGTAGTGACTTAGAACATGGACTTTGGAATTACTCCACTTAGGGTTTCTTCAATATGCTAGTAATTTCGGTATCTTCATGTGGATCTTTTGGACTGGATTATTTTTCTCCCAATCTCTCACATACTGAAGTTCAGCTTTACCTTTAAAAAGCGTTGAAACATATCTAACAAGTGCAGGATATATTTTTAATTAAATTTATTTGGACCAAACAGTTTCTATCCCCCCATTATCATGGCTGTTTATTAGAGTTCTAATGCTAGAAAGTATGCATGAGGTTACAATACACTTTTCTTAAATTAGTTTTAATTAGACAAATCACATCTAATTATAGATTAATAAGAGCCATTTGAGTAATGGCACAATTCTGAACTGCACACAATTCTGAACCATTTCTCTAAGATCTCCTTGTTTATTAATGTTGCCTGACCAACTACTTAGATGTCATGTATCTGTTTCAGTCAATAAATATTTATTGAGCACCTACTATGTGCAAGGCTTTGTGTTGAGTCTTGTATTAACCACTATTACACAGGATTTGGTACTCAAATTTGAAGTAAAGTCTAATTATTTCTGAAAACTTCCATCAAACCAGTATATATAATTGCTTCATTTTACATCTTATATCACTGTTTTGTTTCCCATTAGCAAAGTATGATTAAAGCCCCTTAAGGAGATGGGCCTTAGAGTAGAAATGCTGACAGAAATGTGATCAGCAACGTTTCAAAATTTGTCAAATAATTTATATCATTTCCACCAGGGTTAAGCTAGCATCTTGGAGTAGAAATATGCTTTATAGTCATTTCCCCTTAATAGCTGGAAATATATACCCATACTGGATTATTCCACCATGAATTTCTGGACTGTGGGCTTTTGGTCTTTAAACTTCTAGGCAGTGATAATAAAAACATCATTTTTGTGCTTAAAAATAACAGTGAAAATAATATATATGAGTTGATAAACAGATATAATAAAGATCAAGAGTGATTTGAGACTGGGTTCCCCATGGAAACTTTGAAAAGATATGAAGAGCATGGCTATTAGATCTTCTTTCCATTTATACACTCAAAAAAAACATGTATTGAACAAGTATGACATGGAAAGCCCTGGGCTGGTTGTAGTCAGGAATACTGTTAAGACAGAAAAAGCTTGGTGGTTGGAGAGACCACTCTGAGGGCACAGGACTAGGAGTCAGAACACCTGATCTGTCTACTCAATAACTTCATGACTGGAAACTAACCTAATCTCCTTGAGCTTTGAATTGCTCATTCATAAACTCAGTGTAAAAGGAGAATCTACAATATTTTGTCTTAAGAACAAAACCAAAGAACATGTATATAATAATCTAGCATGGTACTGAAAACACAGTAACTATTAAATGCTAATTAGATGCTATATACATATACTGTAAGATACAAAGTGGTTAAGTTTGTAAGAACTCAGTGGGTGGCTAAGTTAGCATGACTGGTATAAAAATACATAGCTGTGTCAAGTCATTGACATGAGTAAAAGAAAAAGTCTTATTTCTTTCAATATGACATTATTTTTACTCTGTTTCCCCATCAACTGAATTCTTCCCCTTATTGTGTGTCATGCTGTTTACCAGTAACACCAATTCAATGCAGAAAGTGCCAAATGTTTTTACCAGCTAGACTTGGAGCCTGGATTTAGATGGACATTTTAAACTCATGAAGAGGAGTAGAAAGGCACTCTGTTTTGCTTAATGTGGCAATATAAATTGGGTTTATGGACACATTATGCCTTGGCAAGTTAGTTCCTGTAACAATGAAAACTAATTTTCAAATAGGTTGTATAATCAAGGAGTTGTCCAAACAGAACGCTGTACTATGGCAACAAACTAGCCCATCCTGTGGTTTCACAAAATCATTTGCTTATTCACTTAGACTGCACCTACAGAAACATATTAAATAGAACTGTCTAGAAAGAAATGCCAAATTTTATATTTAAAAAAGATTCTAGGCCTTAGGTGACAATAGCTCATAGCTGTTTTGAGACAAGCCATGTTCCTGTTGACTACTCTTTGCCCATATTCCTCATCCTACTCCTTGTTTTCATAGTCAGGATATTGGTGGAAAGGTTCTTGAAAAATACTTCTCCAAAGGAGTAATCGCCTGTGAGATGCCTATTATAGTAATGGGCTTTGTACCAAGGCTAAAGAATGTTGAAGACCTTAGAAATTCCACTTTTGCTTCATGAAGGGCAAAGAGAAAATTTTAAGTAAAAGGGTCACTCATTCTCATGACTTGCAGGCTTAATCAACTGGAATGGTTTAGAAATTGCCATTGAACTAAAACAGCATCTTCCAAAGTGTATTCTATAGATGGGTTATTAACTGTTTTCACACCACAAAAGTGTTTAATGGTCAATCAGGTTTGGGAAATGAAGAGTTAACATCAAAGGACTTATGTTTAAGTCTTTAATCCATCTGGAGTTAATTTTAGTGTAAGGTGTCAGGAAGGAGTCCAGTTTCTGCTTTCTGCACATGGCTAGCCAGTTTTCCCAGCACCATTTATTAAACAGAGAATCCTTTCCCTATTGCTTGTTTTTGTCAGGTTTGTTAAAGATCAGATAGTTCAAACACCGCATGTTCTCACTCGTAGGCAGGTGCTGAACAATGAGAACACATGGACACAGGGAGGGAAGCATCACACACTGGGGTCTGTCAGGGGAAATAAGGGAGGGACAGCGGCGGGGGGGAGATGGGGAGAGATAGCATGGGGAGACATGCCAGATATAGGTGATGGGGAGGAAGGCAGCAAATCACGCTGCCATGTGTGTACCTATGCAACAATCTTGCATGTTCTTCACATGTACCCCAAAACCTAAAATGCAATAAAAAAAGAAACATCAAAGCAGGCTTTTATGTTATTAGAGTCTTTAAAGTGCTAATGTCTATAGCAAATCTCTTAGAGGAGAATAGGAAATACTTAATTTCCTAAACTTATTTGGCCATGGAAACTTTATGCTTCTTCTCATGGGATTACTGCTCTTCTATGGAACATGCTTTTGGAAATGTCAATCTATGAGAATAGACATATTATTTTCAGACATTGACATTTTGTACTCTTTCCACAAAAAATAAAGATAATATAACTTTACTTTTCAAGGAAATTTGTTCCCCTTACATGAAGATATTCTTTTCAATTATTACCATTGATTTACTGATTTAGACTTTATTTATTCACAGAAAAAAATGGCTCCCACTGAATCACCCACTTTTGCAACCTCAGGATGCAATTTTCTGGAGAGAAGATTAGTGGCAAATGCCCATTTGTGGATACAATGCAGTGTAGATTCGGTTGTCTCACCAGTAACTGAACCTCTGACGATGGTTTCTTCATTTGCATGTTCTAAATCAGCCACCACAAACAGATTTTTAGGCTCCACATTGACCTGGTTTAGGCTCCACAGGGGCTCCTACCGGAGCTTTTGTTTAAAAAAGTTGGTTAAAAGATATGTTGGAAATCATTACCCTGAGGAGCCAGATTACTGAGACAGGTCTCATATGCTTCTCCTATTCAAGGAAGCCATGGCTAAGTAGTCATTCTATAGATAAGTAACTGGCATAATGGTGAAGCTCTTTGTTGAAAACTGAAAAATAATAATAATAAAGGGAGAAGCAGAAATTAGATTTTTTTGGCTCCACAATTAGGGCACTTTAGGAAAAGGACAATCCTTCCTGTCTTACCAAATTTTCAGATTGACATTCCTTAGGTTCTGTCCCTAAATCATCCAGTAAATCAAGCAACCAACATTTACTGAGCATATACTATGTTCTAGGTTCTTCTGTAGGTTCTAGGGTTGCATGAGTGAACTAAATCCTTGCCGTGGAAATGTTAAGTCATCAAGAAGCAAGTAAACAAATATCTTGTCACAGTTAAACTTTGTTCTGTTTTTCTTTGAGTCATCTTCCTGGTGTACCAGATGATTTTCTGGTTGCAGGTCTTCTGAATCACCTATTTCCATTCCAATTTGAAAGTTCTCAAGGTGTATTTCATATCAACTAACTGCTGTTTCATGATGTCCTTTCTACCTGGGTCCAGGTTTCACTCCCTAAGCCTCATGTCAAAGCTTGTCTCCTGAAGGTCTCTGAACTGTGAACATAACCAATATCACCCTAAAACTGTCTATTTTAAATCCCACACTAGTCAATCTCTAGATCCTACACTTCAATCTAACCATCCTTTCATTCTGTCTTTTAATCCTCTCTTCAACTAAGCTTCCATTGGCTCCTGTCAGTTCATCCTGGATTTTTTCATGGTTGTCACTCTCATTAACTCTCTCTCATTCTTTTCTTCCTTCTAATAATCTCAGGAAAGGGGAATTATCTCATTCTTCAGTCTGATTCTACTCTTCTTTGCCTTGCTTTTCTCTCTGAAACTGATAAAGCACTTCCTTTCTTCACAGCTCTACCTGTATATGTTTTTTTCTCCCCTCCTCAGGAATCACCATAAAGTGCTTTTTTCTTTTTTTTCTTTTCTTTTTTTTTTTTT
>NW_016107352.1:458156-487227 GCF_001604975.1 Cebus imitator | reverse complement strand
GATTTTTGATAGTTTCTTTAAAGGTAATAATATGACAGTTTTTACATTTGAAAAACAGAATTTTTAAGGTTAAAAAAAAATCACATAAACCCTATGTTGTTTCCAAATATTCACTTTCAGATCTGTCTTCACACTATTTTTATTCTTTTAAGTTGTTTGTGATACATTTGTAAATGTCATGTGTGGGACTTTAAGACCATGGGGTCCCCTTTTCTATAGCAAGATAACTGTGCAGTTCATTCACATTAAAGTGACAAGTCTCCCATGGCCTCCAATGCTCCTTCTTTTAATAACACTGTTGAGTCAAACAGCAACTTCTAAATTATAAAATATCAAATACAGACATGGATAGTACCATGTACTATCAATTAACCGTCTAATCACCACACACTTACCTTCATAAAGAAGCTGGCTTCTGAACATCTTAGCTCTCACATTTAGAATTATTGAGGAAGATCACGTCGAGAGGAGATTTGGTTTTTAACTCTGGCACCACCCTTGGTGTTCTACATATCCTTTTTTTCTCAGAGGCTAAATTACAGGACAGTTACAAACAGTAGCCTTTAGGAATTTAATGTATGTCTATGACTTCTTCATAAAATGCAGGATGTCGACAAGGAAAACTGTGTCAGCTTCACAAGTATGTATACGTATCAAAAGCTCTACTTTCACACCAGGAAATAAGTCTCACACAATATATTCAAGTAATAATATTCCCAATCAAGAAGAAAGACACAAATTAAAAGTTTGCCTCCTCCATCTCCTTTCCTTTCCTGAATTTATCTGTCCTTTTACCAAGCCACAAATCTAAGAGACAATTTTAATTTTTCTGTGATTCTCTTCATGGTCATACTGGTGCTTGTTACTATAAGACGGTCCTGTATTTTATTCCTAGCCAACGGTTCTTTGCACTTACTTAAAGTTTGTAGGGAATTGCTAAAGAAGAATAAGATTGTACTCATTTTAATATACAATACAGGTTAGAGGAATTAAGACTTGAAGCAGGGAAACTGGTCTAGAAGCTGTTGCCAGGGAACTGAAGAGAAAGATGGTGGCCTGCACTACGGTAGTAGAGAGGGTGGACATGTTTGAAAAGATCCTGAAATGCAGATAGAATCAGAGTCCTAGAGACTAGATGTTTGGAATGAAGAAGTGAGTGGAATCGAGGATGATACCTACTTTCTCATTCATACAATTCATGGATAACTGTGCAAGTCACTGATATGGGAAATTCAAGAAAATGGACAGAGAAAATAATAAAAAACCTGTGTAAACAATTTTGTGATATGCCAGAAATACACAGCTATCTAAAATATAATTCTTATCTGAAAGGGTCTAACATTAGGTAAGGTTGTTAGGATGTCTACATATGTAGATGAAAATACATGGAAATACATAGAATGCCAAAAGAGTAGTTTGGGTAATAAATTTTCTAAGCACTCAAAACCTACTTTTCCAGCCTTATTTCCATTTTCTAAGAGGCTCTATGCTCCAGCCAAATTAAATTATTATCCATTATTATTGAGTTATCCTAAATTTTCCTAGATACAGGTCTTGTTTTTATCTGCTTTCTCTGACTAGGAAGTCTTTGTTTTTCAAAACGCTATTCAGGTTTTCAAATTTTAGCTCAAAATATAATTTCCTTCCTGATCTCCCAATCAAAAATTATATAACCCTCTTATAAGGCCCTACATTTTTGAAATTTCATTGAACCTTTTACCCAGTCTGCATTTGAGTTATTTTGTCACATCTTATATCATTCATACCCTTCCCCACTCAGATGCTTAGTTTCTTATACTGGAACCATATCTCATCCATTTTATATTTACATCTCATATAGCACCTCAGCACTCAATACTTCTAATTTATTGAGTGGACTTGAAATAAATCAGAAACAAGGAATAATCATATAAAATGACATCTCTTTTTCTTTTTTTTTTTTTTTTTTTTTTTNTCCTGGGTTCAGGCAATTCTCCTGCCTCAACCTCCTGAGTAGCTGGGATTACAGGCACACGCCACCATGCCCAGCTAATGTTTTGTATTTTTAGTAGACATTGGGTTTCACCATGTTGTCCAGGATGGTCTTGATCTCCTGACCTCGTGATCCACCCGCCTCGGCCTCCCAAAGTGCTGGGATTACAGGCTTGAGCCACCGCGCCCAGCAAAATGACATTTCAAAACTATAATTTACATTTTCAATTTCCTATTATACCAATATGTAAACTGAATAGAATTTACTCTTCTGGGGACAAGTATAATAGGCATACATTGTAGGCAGTCATTTATATCTGGCAGGATTTATAAATACTTTTTCTTTTTCTTTTTTACTGTTCTTCGTTTTTTCAAATATGTGAGTGCATATGTAATTTTTTTCTTTTTAAAAAATAAAATTTTGCACTATTGACCTTTCCTCTAAGTTTCCTCCCCTCACACTCCACCCCAAACAGGCTCTGGTGTGTGTTGTTCCCCTCCCTGTGTTCATGTGTTCTCACTGTTCAGTTCCCTCTTATAAGTAAGAACATGTGGCGTTTGATTTTCTGTTACTGTGTTAGTTTGCTAAGGATAATGGCTTTCAGCTTCATCCTTTGCAGGGGCATGATCTCATTCCTTTTTATGGTTGCATGTTATCCCATGGTGTATATATACCACATTTTTTTATACAGTCTATCACTGATGGGCATTTGGGTTGGTTCCATGACTTTGCTATTGTAAATAGTGCTGCAGTAAACATACGTGTGCATGTGTCTTTACAGTAGAATGATTTATATTCCTTTGGGTATATACCCAGTAACGGGATTGCTGGGTCAAATAGTATTTCTGGTTCTAGATCCTCGAAGAATCGCCATACTGTCTTCTACAATGGTCGAACTAATTTACATTCTGATCAACAGTATAAAAGCATTTCTATTTCTTTACAGCCTCACCAGAATCTATTGTTTCTTGACTTTTTAATAATCACCATTCCACCTGGCATGACATGGTATCTCATTGTGGTTTTTACTTACATTTCTCTAATGATCAGTGATGCTGAGCTTTTTTTCATATGTTTATTGACTGTGTAAATGTCTTTTTTTGAGAAGTTTCTGTTCATAACCCACTGGTCATATGTCCACTTTTTGGTGGGGTTATTTTATTCTTGTAAATTGGCTTAAAGTTCTTGTAAGTTTTAGACATTAGACCTTTGTCAGGTAGGTAGACTGCAAAAATATTCTCTCATTCTATAGATTGCTGGTTCGTGCTGATGATAGTTTCTTTTGCTATGCAGAAGAACTTTAATTAAATTAGGTCCCATTTGTCAATTTTGGCTTTTGTTGCAATTGCTTTTGGTACTTTTGTCATGAAGTCTTTGCCCATGCCTATGTCCTCAATGGTATTGTCTAGGTTTTCTTCTAGGGTTTTTATGGTTTGGGGTTTTATATTTAAGTCTTTAATCCATCTTAATTTTTTTATAAGGTGTAAGGTAGAGATCCAGTTTCAGTTTTCTGCATATGGCTAGCCAGTTTTCCCAGCACCATTTATTGAATAGGAAATCCTTTCCACATTGCTTGTTTTTATCAGATTTGTTGAAGATCAGATGGTTGTAGATGTGTGGTATTATTTCTGAGGTCTCTGTTCTGTTCCATTGGTCTATATGCCTGTTTTGGTACCAGTATCATGCTGTTTTGGTTACTGTGGCCTTGTAGTATAGTTTGAAGTCAGGTAGCATCATAAATGGCTCTTATTATTTTGAGATATGTTCAATCAATACCTAGTTGATTGAGAGTTTTTAACAAGAAGGAAAGTTGAATTTTATCAAAGGCCTTTTCTGCTTTGTTCTTTTTTCTTAGGATTGTCTTGGCTATACAGGTCTTTCTTTGATTACATATAAAATTTAAAGTAGTTTTTGCTAATTCCATGAAAAATGTCAATGGTAGTTTGGTGGGAATAGCACTGAATCTATAAATTACTTTGAGCAGTATGGACATTTTCACAATATTTCCTATCCATGAGGATGGGATGGTTTTGCATTTGTTTGTGTAATCTCTTATTTCTTTGAGCAGTGATTTGTAGTTCTCCTTGAAGAGATCTTCACATCCCTTGTTAGCTGTATTCCTGGGTATTTTATTCACTTTGAAGTGATTGTGAGTGGGAGTTCATTCATGATTTGGCTCTCTGCTTGTCTATTGTTGGCGTAAAGGAATGCTTGTAATTTTTGTGCATTGATTTTGTATCCTGAAACTTTGCTGAAGTTGTTTATCAGCTTAAGGAGTTTTGGGGCTGAGATGATGGGGTATTCTAAATATAAAATCATGTCATCTGCAAACAGAGACAATTTGACTTCCTCCTTTCCTATTTGAATGCCCTTGATTTATTTCTCTTGCCTGACTGCTCTGGCCAGAACTTCCAATACCATGTTGAACAGGAGTAGTGACAGAGGGCATCCTTGTCTTGTGCTGGTTTTTAAAGGGAATGCTTTCAATTTTGTCCACTGATATGATATTGACTGTGGGTTTGTCAAAAAATAGCTCTTATTATTTTCAGATATGTTCAATCAATAGTTTATTGAGAATTTCTGACATGAAAGGACACTGAATTTTATCAAAGGCCTTTTATGCATCTATTGAGATAATCATGTGGTTTTTGTCTTTGGTTCTGTATCTATGATGGTTTACGTTTATTGATTTGCGTTTGTTGAAACAGCCTTGCATCCCAGAGTAAAGCTGACTTGGTGGTGAATAAGTTTTTTGATGCCCTGCTGGATTCGGTTTGCCAGTATTTTATTGAGGATTTTTGCATCAATGTTCTTTGGGGATATTGGCCTAAA
Source organism: Cebus imitator (assembly GCF_001604975.1). Taxonomy (NCBI): domain Eukaryota; kingdom Metazoa; phylum Chordata; class Mammalia; order Primates; family Cebidae; genus Cebus; species Cebus imitator. The sequence continues at coordinate 482,423 of NW_016107352.1, read as the reverse complement.
GTTTTCTTTTTTTGTTATGTCTCTGCCTGGTTTTAGTATCAGGATGATACTAGCTTTATAAAATGAGTTAGAAAGGAGTACCTCCTTTTTAATTGTTTGGAATAATTTCAGAAGAAATGGTACCAGCTCTTCTTTGTACCTCTAGTAGAATTCAGCTGTGAATTGACCTGGTCCTGGGTTTTTTTTGATTGGTAGGCTATTAATTACTGCCTCAATTTCAGAACTTGCTAGTGATCTATTCGGGGATTCAAATTCTTCCTGGTTTAGTCTTGGGAGGCCATATGTGTCCAAGAATTTATCCGTTTCTTCTGTATTTTCTAGTTTATTTGTGTAGAGGTGTTTATAGTATTCTCTGATGGTAGTTCATATTTCTGTGTGGTCAGTGGTGATATCCCCTTTATCATTTTTTATTACGTCTACTTGATTCCTCTCTGTTTTCTTCTTTATTAGTCTAGCTAGTGGCCTATTTTCCTAACTTTTTCAAAAAACCAGCTCTGGTTTACCGGAGCTGGTTTTTTCATAAACATGGTAAACTTTGTCTGAATTCTATGTTTCTTTTTTTCTTCATAAATTTCACGATACGGACGAAACACATCGTGTGCCATCTGTTCAATCCTTGCAAATCGTTCGATGTTTGGATCCATTGCTTCGAAATGTGTAAGAAGTTTATTCAGTAAAGATAAATCATCTGATAATCCCTTAGTGGTGAACTTTCTTTCTGGCTCCTCCTTAATTACTTTCATTTTCGTGTGGAGATTGATGGCCTTTCTTTCCTTCGTGGCAGGCTGAGGGGTAGACAAAGACAATTTCCTCTTGGTAGACATCTTGGGAGGAGTTTGATGAAAAATATCCAAGACACAAAACACAAATTGCTGTACTGAGTCTGGGATAACAGTTGAAATGGTGCATGCAGAGATGGTAGTGCTGCCGGAAGCTGGTCCGCACTGTTGTACGCCCAGCTGGGCAACATTTGCGCTGCCAGACGCGGAGCAGTCATGGCTAGCGATTGTGGTCGTAAAGTCGAATGGTCGTAAGTTGCATAGGTCATAAGTCGATCAATACCTGTATTCTGTTGATTTGGGTTGGAAAGTTTTATAGATGTCTATCAAGTCTACTTGATCCAGAGCTGAGTTCAAGTCCTGAATATCCTTGCTAATTTTCTGTCTCATTAATCTCTCTAACATTGACAGTAGAGTGTTAAAGTCTCTATTATTGTGTGGGAGTCTAAGTCTCTTTGTAGGTCTCTAAGAACTTGTTATATGAAGCTGGGTGCTCCTGTATTGGGTGCGCATGTATTTAGAGTAGTTAGCGCTTGTTGAATTGTTCCCTTTACCATTATGTAATACGCTTCTTTGTCTTTTTTGATCTTGTTGGTTTAAAGTCTGTTTTGTCAGAGACTAGGTTTCCAACCCTTGCTTTTTTTTGCTTTCCATTTGCTTGGTAAGTTTTCCCCCATCCCTTTGTTTTGAACTTATGTGTGTCTTTGCACATGAGATGTTCTCCTCAATACAGAACATCAATGGGTCTTGACTCTTTAACCAATTTGCCAGTATGTGTCTTGTAGTTGGGCCATTTAGCCCATTTACATTTAAGGTTAGTATTCTTAAGCGTGAATCTGATCCTGTCATCATGATGCTATCTGGTTGTTTTGCACACTAGTTGATGCAGTTTCTTCATAGTGTCATTGGTCTTTATATTTTGCGTGTTTTTGCAGTGTCTGGTACCAGTTTTTTCTTTCCATATTTAGTGCTTCTTTCAGGAGCTCTTGCAAGGCAGGCCTAGTGGTAACGAAATCCCTCAGCATTTGCTTGTATAGAAAGGACTTTATTCATTTATGAAGCTTAGTTTGGCTGGGTATGAAAGTCTGGGTTGAAAATTCTTTTCTTTAAGAACGTTAAATATTGGCCCCCAGTGTCTTCTGGCTTATAGAGTTTCTGCTGAGAGGTCTGCTGTTAGTTTGATGGGCTTTTCTTTGTAGGGGACTGTGCCTTTCTCTCTGGCTGCCTTTAACGTTTTTTCCTTCATTTTGACTTTGGAGAATCTGATGATTATCTGTTTTGGGATTGATCTTCTCATGGAGTATCTTAGTGGTGTTCTCTGTATTTCCCAAACTTGCATGTTGGCCTGTCTTGCTGGCTGGGGAGGTTCTCCTGGATAAAGGATATATAAATTCTATAGGTAATGCAATGGATATAGTGCAAGGGGCAATTACCACTTTGATGCAATCATAACCACTCACCCCTAGTTGGAATGTAGGTTTCACACAAATCCCACTGATGAAAAGAAATATACGTGTATTTCAAATGTTTAACCCTTTCTTATATTTTCTTGTCTAAAATTATCTGCAGAGCCATGAAAAACTGTTTGATATTTGTGAGTAAGCAGCCTGTTTGGATATTATGCTCTTGAGTATGAATGGTGAGCTGTTAGACGACATCCTCAATCATTGCTATGGAAGAAATTTGTTCTTACTAGCAACTTGGAGCTTAAAGAAACATTTATAGGAAAGAAAATTACTCATAGCTTTAATTAAGGCTACTTTTAGAATTGGCCTTAGATTACCTAAAGGGCATGACTATTAATCTTTCACAACTTATAGACTTTATTTGTTCATGTCCAGTGAGGTGACTTCTTGGTAGATATCTTCATTGCAATTTTCAGCAGCTTTATTGATGACATATGTTAACTGACGCCAACGTGGGTTGCTCTTGCTCTTTTGGAATTTCTTTATTTCTGTCCTAATACGCAAAGGTAGTACCAGAATTTCTTAGTAGGAGGGGCTCAAGGATGACAATCTAGTTGACAGGAAGAACATCGGAATCTGCACTGCTTTGCTTCACAAGCATACTGTTCTTCCTTACATTTTTTTAGGGTGTCTTGGGATGCTGATCCTCTTTCAGTCAATAGAAAGAAAAGTAAATGAAATGCCATAGCCAATATTAGAGATATATTAATTTAAGTCTTTGTTGCTTTTATATTTTTCTAGGACAAAGAAATCTTCAACAACCAAAAATGAGGTTCATATTCACAAGCCGGTTCTTGGCACTATTTCTTTTTCTACATGTAAGTAAAACAAAATCATCCTAAGCCATGCTAATGAGGAATGCTGAATAAGGAAGAATGTTTTGAGTGTGACTGAATTAGCATTTGCAAGGGTAGGCATTGGTTTCCAGACCCAAAACTAATTTCCTCAAAACCATTATTTTACTTAATATTTTGTTAACAAATCTACCCTCTGAACTGTCTCTAATTTAAATTAGTGTTTATGGTCTACCTAGAAATTTGAGCTGTGTTTACTAAACTTTAGCATTGAGACATCTCCATATTATCTTAGAAATTAACATAGACAGTAAATAATGTTCTCAGATAAAACGTTTTTCAAGTTGAAAAACTATGTTTTAAATTATAGTTCCAAACTATGATTTGAATTATAGTTTCTGAGCTGTTCAATCCTTTTAAAACATCTGAACTCTTTCAGTCTGGCTAATGATTTCAAATGTATTTTTCATCAAAAACTGACTACGGAATCTTCAAGTCTTTATATACCACTATTATTCTATAACCCTTTTCCAGCCTTTTAAATTATGTTTAGTTTATGTAATTCTATATTGTTTTATTCCTAAAAGATTTACCAAGTAACCAGAAATATAATCATCTTATAAATCACTATCAATGCCTATTATTTGTGTCAACTTTGCTAACCCACCATCACATCAGCTTCAATAGCACATAAATGGGAGATGATTAAATATTACATAAATTAGTGTGGAACTACCTTGCTCCTTATCCTTTCTATCACATCAGAATAACACTTGTCAATGAATTACAGCTGGCAGCAAAGATCACTGAATATCTCATATTGTCCTACTCACCCACACAAAGCTTGCATAGGGTTCCAGGATTTCCATTGTTTATTAATGTGTATTTATAGGCCTACAAGTCTGTCTAAACTGTTTGTCTTTATATTATTGAAGAAAAAAATATTACTAGTATTCCATAAACGTTAATTGAATTTGTAAGGCAATTTTTATTTTGTAAAATTATATATCAAATAAATGGTTTATGGGAATGACTGTTAATGCAACCCTTTTGCACCTATTTGGATAATGAACATAACTTATTGTCAGGCTATCTTATCATTTTATCCTATTAAATATTTCTTTAGACAACTTAATAGTATAATTTTCTAAAAGTAATTAGTATTTGGAAATGCAGGTTACTTTATGTCATTGGAAATATAAAAACACTAAACAAAAACTACCATGGAAACTAGTAGAATAATTTGGCTGTAAATACCCAGGCCTTATGATGTCTTCTATAGATGTAAAAATATAGCTATATATTATTGATATTGTTATTTTTATAGCTCAAATGAAATCTTAAGTGATCTAGTATATTTGAATATTTTTGAATAATCATGTTTCATAAAGGAAATAATTGAAGATGACAAAAGAAAAGCTAAAGAAACCACTAAATACTAACAAAATCATTTGAAGATTATCTAATTACTTTTTTACTATCAAGACTATAGATAATTCTTAGTGTGTTAAATAAACTAAAGTAGGTCATTTTTATTCAAAACTTTTACCTAATGTAATCTATAATTAAAAATTGAAAATATTTCACATCTTTGCATGAGTCATATACAGAAACATTTTATGGTTTGTGGGCATCCCTTGACCAGCAAGCATAACTGAACAGGGCACTTAAACAGCTTTGTGCTCTCTTTGCTGTGACAGAGAGACATTTGCCACTCTGTCTGTATTTGGATTACATATTTGGATTTGGAGGATTCATCCATAAAACAAAACTGATAAGTTCATTTTCTTCAAAACATTTGTTATGTTCACACTGACACTTCTCAGAGAAAAAATATATTTTTAAATGACAATGTTCCTAATTAATCCAAAATATTACTTTTTAGACAATAGATTATTGTGAAAATACACTATCTATTAAACATTCAACTCGATTTTCATATAGTTTTTATAATATCAGTTTGGGTCACCACTTTCCATTAGTCTCTTTCACCCACTCAATTCTTCTCCTTCCTTACTTATTGAGGTATACAGTAAGTTTAAAACAGTGGTGATATAGAGTGAGCTCTCAGAAAAAAATGCTAGTAATGATGCTGATGACAACAATTCCAACAACAATAATGAAGACATAAAAAATTAGGTTCTTCAGACCAGGTGTTATTGTTATTTGTTTACTTAGCTATATTCACCTATTTGCTTTGAATAACAATATTTGCAGTTTTGTTGTTTGTATAATGTAACTAGAATTACACAGTACACCAGCCAGGCATCTGATCTTATCTAGAAGAATCAGAGCTAATACTTTTACAACATTGTACTTTGTCCTTTCTTATTTTGAAAAGTATAAGTAACTGAAAAGCAAAAATAATTATATATATTATCAACATTAAGGATGGTGACATCAAAATCCCATTGGTTACATCAGTTTGTGGATTCTAGGTTTATATTCTTTTTTTTTTTATTTTTTTAATTGCATTTTAGGTTTTGGGGTACATGTGAAGAACATGCAAGATTATTGCATAGGTACACACGTGGCAGTGTGATTTGCTTCCTCCCCTTCACCTATATCTGACATTTCTCCCCATGCTATCCCTCCCCAACTCCCCACCCCCCACTGTCCCTTTCCTATTTCCCCCCAACAGACCCCAGTGTGTATATTCTTTTTAGAGCAGTTTTTCCTGTGGCAATCAATAGGAAGATCGCCCTTCAGCACAGCAGCTTGGGTCTATATACTCAGTGGGCTTGAACTACTGCAGAGATGAACCATTTCTCAAAGTTCCATGAAGAACAGCTCTGTAACTGTCTCTGTACTTCTAGAAACTTCCTGTAACCCAAAAGCAGCCTGACTGTCCTACATCACAGTAGGAATTGCATAAGCATATGACCATTTCAAATCAGATTGCTTTCCTCTGGACTCCATGATTAGTGTGGATAAAGTCTAGAATGTAAGCTCCATGAGAGCAGGTGGCTTGCCAGTTTTGTTCATTGCTGAATTTCCAGAACCAGTGCCTGACATGTTAGAGGCACTCAAAGTATTTGTTGACTGAAATAAACAATGATGTTTTAGCTGCTGACTACTGCTGTTGGTGGCAGCTTGGTGGTCGTATGTGTGGCGCCATTTACTTGATCCTTTAGGAGTGACATCACATATACGGCAGCTAAACTGCTACATGGGACAACAATTATGAGGTTTGTTTATTTGTTCGTTTGTTGAAAAATCATGTAAGATGGTTTATATGTCAAGTTTTGAACACTGATGTTTATTCAGAAAAAAAATATGGCCTTAACATCTCATTTCTATCTGGATGTGATCATATAATCATGTATTTATTTAAATCCCCAAATATGTAGTATAGACATAACACTTATAATAAGTAAGATATGTTAAGTATTTTACATTGCTTGGTAGTTTCGTCTAATCACTACTGGTTTTATTTAGTCTCTGTATTGTTGAAAATAATACCAACCTTCCCAGCAATTCTTATTTGTATAAAATTAGCAGCAAAAGTTTAACATTTAATAAACTTTATGAAATTTGTATATGTGTTATTTTTTAAGCAGTAGTAATTCCATCATTGGAATCATATATTACATATATATAAGCATACATATACATACATTTATATGTTTATATCTATCTATCTATCTATCTATCTCTATCTATACAGTCAGCCCTCCAAATCCATGGATCGTACATCCATTGATTGAACCAATCTCAGACAGAAAATATTGAAGAAAAGATTGTACTAAAAACAAGACTATTTTTCTTGTTATTATTCCCTAAACAATACAGTATAACAACTATTTACATCACATTTACATTGTACTAGGTATAAATAATCTAGGGAAAATTTAAATAAATTGGGAGGATATACACATGTTGTATGCAAATACCACACTATTTTATATGAAGGACCTAAGCATCCTCAGATTTTGGTATCCACAGGAGGTCCTGTAACCAATCCCCTGAGTATACCAAAGAATGACTATATATATAAACAGAATGCCCCAATGGGTATGTTATTTTAGGAAGAAGGTCACTGAGACATTCATCTACTGCTGGGAAAATTCCATCTTCAACGCTCAAATGTGAACCAGACCAGGAACTGACGCAGATGACTACTGCTCATCTGACAACAGAGGTTCTAATTTTTCATTCCTTCAGTGTTGAGACAATCTCTACTGAACCAGCTTTAAACAAGTTCACTAGAGTTTGTTTCAATATTGCAAGAATGATAAGATGGAAGCTACTTTTATCAGCATGAATTATAACTACTTGTATTCAAACTGTCATATTTCCACTGTTACTGATGTTAAAACTGCATTAAAGCAAATGAACATGTAATTTAAAATACAAGCATAGGGTTTTCCACTTGATATCCTTGGACATACTATTTATCCATGGTCTATATGAAAATCTCTTGGTTGAGTGTCAGTTGCATAAAAAGAGAATTCAGAATGTTACTTTTGGGAAGAAAGCCAGCTTTAAACAAAATATTTCCTAGTGTTTAACATATCTAATACAAGTGACAGAAAAGATTTTTATATGACATCATATTCCATCTAATTTGAAGATGGTGAGAAAAATGGCCCAGAAATTAATAATGTATCAAATTATCATTCTAATATTAACTGAAGATTACTAGAGCCACAAAAGAAGAATCTTAAATAAATGTATAAGCTGAACCAATAATTAATACCTCTATTGTGAAGGCATCATGATCCATCCTTTTTTTGATGGTTACCTGATATTTAACTGAAGTTTTAAAACTCACATATTCATACAAATGTTGGGTAATGAACTAAAAAAAGAAGCCTCAACATGGAATCCCCTCAAAATACTCTTTTTTAAAAAGTTTCACAAACCATGTTCCAATTCTATTAGGAATATCTAAGAATTTTATGACTGATGATTCTTTATTGTTTATAATTTCTGGTATCAGAAACATATTTTATATTATTGATCCATCTTGTCAGACTGTAACCTGTATGAAAGCAGGATCTATACTTATTTTATTGAGCACTGTATCCTCAGCATCTGGCACAATGTTGGGCTCATCAAATGTGATATTTGCTGACTGATCTGAAGACCAGGGGGAAGTGTCATATATCAATAGAATTGTGTTCAGCTCCATTGGTAAAGGATTTTCACAGTTCTAATCAATTTTGTGGGTTCATTACTTTCTCTCCTGACAAATTCAAGACATTAAAATTAGACATAAAAAGTCTAAAGAGTAGAATGAACTTTATTCACAAATGGTGTCCATTTGAATTATCACAGTAATGTTATAAAAATAATGAATATTCACCCTCTTCTCTTTGCAAGCTATTTCCACTGGGATGGCTTGCTATCATCTCCACAACTAATCCAAAATAGGGCTTACTCACCACGAGGAAGAAGTTTCCCCTAATAACAATTTCCTTTCCAAGCAGCTCTTGTTTCTTGGGAATTATTTTTTTCCCAAATATCTAGGTTAAATATCTGGGCCATTTGACTATTACTGTTTTACATTCCTTGTATTCAAATATGCCTTTATGTTTTGATTATTTGAGAAGGTGCTAAGAGTGGCACTTTCTTGTTCCAGCATGGATGAATCCAGTCTAGCCAGGCCTTCAACTTCCTGGTTGCCCCCACCTCACCCTGCAACTTTAACCTGTGGACATCTGATGCCTGCTGCATGAGTTTTACTAAAAATTCTCCTTTGACAACCTTCACTGATCAAAAATCTATAAAATGTCTTTGTCATACTATATTATGTTACACTATCATGTTTTAACAATATTAGCTAAAATGTTTTGACTTTCATGTCACTGATACTTTGTGCTTATTTTCTTGTTCATCTTCACAATATCATAGATGATAAATATTATTTTTATTAGTCTTCTTATTTTACATTTCCTAGGTTGAGGGAACAGATCTAGTGAGAGGTCGCTAACCTACTCAAAGTGACAAAACAAGTTTTAACTCTTTTTTGTTATCTGAATATCAAATAATGCAGAGTCTTGGAAGCCAAGTCCTGACCTTCTTACCTTAAAACATGCTCCCCTTCATGCAAGATGGTTTCCTCACGATGGCTCATGCATGTCATTTCCAACCTCCAGACTTCTGTGGGAAAGCTCCCTCCATCCCAAAAGCCTTTTGTCTCTCCTATGCCTATGCAGAAACTACATAATTTTATTCAAAGTTCAATTCAAATTCTACCTTGTATCTGTAGCCATCCTGACTGTTTTTGCTCCCTATTCCCTCCAAACTTTGAATTTTGATTGGATTGTGTGCTGGACAGCTTAGCAGTTAGTGATGTGCTGTCATGTCAGACATACACAATGGCATGCATGGAAAACAATGAGAATTCACCATGAAGATCTAGGAATACATATGTCAACTCAATAGGGATGAGTTTTGTTTAGAAACTGGCACATACAGGAGAGTACGTAATACCACTTCTGCCATCAATACAATTGGAGAAACTTCAATCTTAGAATTGAAGTTACAATGGGTATGATAGATATTAAGCAGTATTCCTAACTTCAGAAAAAGGAAAGTCAGTATAGGCTGATGTTTTTAGGCTTCTCAAAAAAAAAAAAAAAAAATCTCTATGCAGACCATGCATATTAAAAAGTCACAGATTCCTGAACCACTAAAAACACTGGCCATAGCCACAAAAGAAACTGAAATCTGTATAAACACAAGTTAGAAAGGACAGTATGACAGAGTGATCTTTTCAAACAGTCACAGACATATTACCTTTGAGAAACAGAGACTTCTGACAGTAATGATTAACTGAAACTGAAAAAAACTATTGTCAATCTGTACCCAAAATGCAAATGTGCTGATAAAAATATCTAATAAATACACTGATTTTCATTAGGGAAAATAAATTGCCCTGTACAGGTCATCTGCTATTGAAACCAATTTAAGGAGATTATGGTCAATTATGAGGAGCAGAAAACATATTTTGTTTATTCCATGGAATAAATGGGGTATATTTCTGGCAGTGTACACAGCACCAATATAATTTAGCTAAAAGAATCAAATAAAAAAGCACATTTATTGAGCTATGTCTATTTTTTAATAACATGATTCATGATTCTTAAGAGTAAGGCAAAGTTGATTTAATATTTGTATTTTTTGGAAATCAGATTATTTGTTTTGTTTAAACTTTAGAATCATGGTAAAATTAAAACAATTCTAGCTGATAAAGAGGAGTGTGAGTGTGTATGTGTTATCCATTTTCAATAGCAAATGGAAACATGCAAATATAAGACTTGCAGGTAGAATCTGTAAATGAAATGTAAATACATTTTTAGTTATATATATGAAAAAGAATTCTACATGGAGACCATGAATAAGTATTGCTTAGAGAAGGAAAAATAAACATTTTCGAAAACTTTTTCATTGTCTCATTTATTTGTGCTCACCCATTCCTCCTGTCTATAAGTAACCAATTTTTCTTTTTAATACAGAACCCAACCACAATTTTTCCTACCAATTCAAATCAAACCTATTCAACAATAGAGCCGGAGCCATTTCTTTACGTCGTAGGACGAAAGAAGATGATGGATGCACAGTACAAATGCTATGAGCGAATGAGGCAGTTACCCCCATACCAAGGAGAAGGTAAAAAGAAAAATATAAATGAATATATGTTGAAACACCATTAAAGATATTTTCTTTCATGGTTAAATATGTGTTGAATAATTTTAATTTAATATGCCAGCAGTTTTCACACTGTGGTATGTTTGTGTATTTCATGCAATGGACATGCCTAATTTCTTTATTCAAGTTCATCTGACTACAGTTTGGCTAACATCTGCCCTCATGATAAAATTACTGCAATAACTCAGTATTCACACCTGGTGAGCAGGAACAATACAGGACTGAGGGAAGGGAGGGGACAGGGAAACTGACAGGAAAGGGAATTGGAAAATAGTGGGCAGAGAACTTGCCTGAGGTGGAACCTATCAAACTCTGTCTTGCTTGGATTAATTAGGTAGTACCTTCCCTTTAATTGTCAATTGGTTGGTAACCCATACTATTCTTCCACCCTTTCTGGCCCCAGTTTCCAGGAGAATTAGAAAAAGATACCTCCTAGCCAGACATTGTTTGTCTACCACCTTTTCTAGAATGGCTCTTTGTGACTGCCCATATATTTTCAGGTCTAAACATATATTAGCTGTAGAGGACCCATGGAAAAACAAAGGGGGGAGATGTGATGAGCAAACTCATTGTAACATCCCTTTAAATTCCCCTACTTGTCCCCTGAGGCATTTGGAAAGAGTCAGTAAGATCTTTTACAATCAAATACTTTCTTTTTTTTCAAGACAGAGTCTCACTCTTTTGCCCAGGATGATCCTCCCACATTAGCCTACCAGGCAGTTGGGACTACAGGTGCATGCCACCTTGCCTGGAAAATTTTTGTAATTTTTTGGTAGAGATGGGGTTTTGCCATGTTGTCCATACTGGTCTCCAACTCCTGGGCTCAAGTGAGCCTCCCAAAGTGCTAGGATTACAGGCCTGAGCCACTGCATCTGGCCTATAACCATGTACATTTTAAGACAACCCCACTTAGTAGGGAAAAAAAATGGTTAAATGTACTCTGTTACTATACATTCTTTGCTTTCAAATAGTTCAAGTTTTAGTTTGTAGTTCTTATTTTTAGCATTTTCCTTTAAACAAAAACATCAAGTTAACAGAAAGGCAGATACATGTTATTCTTCTGTCTACGGTAGTCTCAGTATTTATCAAGAACTGAACAGGGATTAGATATAACTTTGACCAGAGGAGAGACCATTTCTTTGAAGCCAATGAGACAATAAAAACACAGGACTGATATTTTCTGAGTTTTCTGAGCATTTTCTTCATTTTTAAAATAATTTTTTTGAACTTTCTTGAAAGCCTGAATCTGATTCTTTTGAATATCTTTGTAGATGTAAATCTTCATGGTTTGGGGCAGTTTTTGTTTTTGCTTTTGAGAGACAGGGTCTTGCAATCTTTGGGGCTATTTGCTTTTTTGATGGCTCAACCTTGGAACTTTTTACAAAATAGGAATAGAACCCTGTTTGTCAGTGAGATAATTTGGTCACAGATATGCTAAGAATAAAGAATAAATAAAGTTTTTAGAAACTTTATTTCCAAAATAAATGACTTTGGCTTGTTTGAAATGTAGGTGGCTATGACTGGTGTAGTGAGTTCAGCTACATGTAATATTGTCTTGGGATCAATCTTCTCTTTTAGTTACATCCACATGGATTCAATATTAATTTTCTTCTAAATGGCCAGGTCCGTATTGCAATCGCACCTGGGATGGATGGCTGTGCTGGGATGACACACCGGCTGGAGTACTGTCCTATCAGCTCTGCCCAGATTATTTTCCAGATTTTGATCCATCAGGTAGACTGTTTATTTTCATTTTATGTTCTTGCTATAAAGCTTTTAGAGTTTTCATGGTTTTGAAAAGAAAATCAGATACAAAATGTACCTACCTAATCATACTCCACATTTTAGCAGGTTCTGAGGCATTTCCTTAATTGAAATACTACTTAGTTGTACCCATATTACAAGCTGTCCTTTTTTTTAAAAGTTATATTGCTGGTCAGTTGTACACGTTGGTATTAAATTCTGGTTTATAAACATAGCTTTTCTAAAACTCTATGAATATTTTTATTTAAATGTGAGTTTTTAAAAATCTTCAATTGTCTCACAGAAAAGGGGGTAGAAATCTTAGTTACAAAGGAGACCCAGATGCTGAAACTAAATGAATTAACTACGGGCACAACATAGAAGTCCCTGTTAATGCATGAAATTTTTTCACAAGAGTAAAGTAAGCCTGAGCCTACAGGGGTTAAGTGGCTCTAGGATCCCAATTAAAGAAGACAAATGAGTCTACCCCTGAAACAATGTTTGAAAGATGCTTTCTGTGCTTCCTTCAAGACTAAAAGATCGAATTTGTCCCTGAAAACAAAATTTTACCTCAGTAAGGCAAGATAATGGAAGTGGGATCGCAGAGGACCACTTTTAAAACCAGTGCAGGCCAGCCACTTCTGGGAATTCCCACTGTGATGGAAAAGTTGGGATGTGAAGAAAGAAAGGGCCTTGTGCCAGGTCCTAAACCAGCTACATTCCTGGAATCTCTAATTAAATGCTATTTGATGATAATCCTTCAGTCCCTTATTGATTATTCCCAATAAATGATGTTTCATTAATCTTGATTTGACTACTACATTAGAAGTAACTTGATTGGCACAAAGAGCTGTAGTGCAATTGAGGCTACTAGACCAGTTCCAAAGTAGCAGTGGGGCTCTTGCCAAAGTATATATAAATATTGACTACAAGGCAAGGTTTTGTTCAACAAATCAGAGATTTCCAGGCATCGATCCATCTTTTCAGCCTGGTTCTTATATAGAAACCTCTCAGCTGAGGGACAAATTCACTTTAAAAGTATATCTGAAAAATATACTATATACCAAACTTAAATTATAAATATATATAAAAATATAAATTATATTTTATATATATATATATTTATAATTTAAGTTTGGAATATATATATATATATATATACACACACACACACACACACACACACACACACACACACACCCCAAACTTAAATTCTTTAGGATTTTATTATTGCTCTAAAGCTTACATCTTAATGATGTACAAAACACATTAATGAAATGCCAGAGATTTCACTTTGGAAAAAGTCTTTGGTGAAAGACAGATAGTGAAAGAGCAAACAACTGTATTGAAATTCAAAATAGGCTGACATTCTAAGGAATATGCTGGAATGTAAAAAGCAAATTTAACAAAGAAGCATTTACAGCCCTGCACTTAAAGCCAAACAAACAACGTTAATGGCACAAAGCTAAGATGGTCCAAATATGATTTGGGACAGTGATTCTCCACCCAGATGTCCTTTCAAAAACTGAAAAAAAAGTGGTGAGCTTTAAAAAAATGCAGATGCCTGCTCCCTCTCCAGATCAATAGAATTTGAATCTCAAGGGATAGGATGTCAGAATCTGCAAGTAGTTACTCCACATGACTCTAGAGTGAGAGAGGCATACCCTACTTTTCATGGGTCAGTCCAAACATAGAGTATTTTAGAGAAAAATAACAATTATCAAAGCATATGTGGAAAGTCTCCAGGCTGTAAGCGAACAGTAATGGGGGATGTTTGGTTTGTAAAAGGAAGACCCAGAGCAAACATAATCCTTTCTTCAAATACTGAAAGACTCGTGAGGTGAAGGAGGACAAATTCTTGATAGTTGCAACAGTTAATGCCAAGAAATGCCTAGATCTAGACTTTAGTTAAAACAAACAAACAAAAAATACCATTTCCTATAGTCTTGTTTATGAGTTGAATGACCTCCTTTAAGAGTAATATCTCTTTCTGCATACAATATATTTTCCCATACATGGCTACATAACTTCAATAAACCAAATTATGTTCATTTTATTTTAAAAAACTACTTTTTGCAATATAATAAAGATGAAATGTGGCCACTTTTAAAAATTGCAAATGATCTTGGAAGGGTTGTAATTGACGAATAGCATTAGCAAAATCACTGACAAATTTTCAACATCAATTTTTTGTGATTAGTTCTAACCCTTTTCCACACATTGTTAGTGTCCAATAGAGATACTTTAGAGTTTGTTGGCCAGGGCATGGTGGCTCATACCTGTAATCCCAGCACTTTGGGAGGCCGAGGTGGGTGGATCACAAGTTCAGGAGTTCAAGATCAGCCTGGCCAACATGGTGAAACCCTGTCTCTACTAAAAATACAAAAATTAGCTAAATGTGGTGGCAGGTGCCGGTAGTCCCAGCTACTCAGGAGGCTGAGGCAGGAGAATTGCTTGAACTCAGGAGGTGGAGGCTGTAGTGAGCTGAGATTGCACCACTGCACTCCAGCCTGGGGACAGAGCGAGACTCTGCCACAAAAAAAAAAACAAACAAAAAAAAAAAACACTATGGCAGTGTTTTTCAAATATTACCATATGATTTTGACTTCCACATCTTGTGCTAAAAAAGAAAACAGCCATCTATAAAAGCATTATCTATAGGTATGACAATACTTTGCCTTTGTCAACATAGAAAAATGCTTCAAAAACATTTTCCCTGAGAAATTATCAAAGATGTAAATATTCCAAATACACTTGCAAAATCTCCCTGTGTATTATGCCAATCTAGGGTTGCTATTTGCTCTCTCAGACAATAAACGTATTGCATGGGTGCTTTGAAGAACTAAAGAATATCTGAATAACTCAGATTAAATTTGGCAAGTATATTCATTTTATTTGCTGATTATTTTTATGTTATTTAATTCAATCTAATTTTTTCTTTCAGTTGCTTGGCTAATTCAGAGGTTAGAATTTAAATATTCTCTTGTTGCCAACAACATTACCTAAAATTCTTTAGGTCACTGGAATGAAATATAGATAACCTTGATCACTGATGAGATTTCCAGTTCCAAATTAGAATATTGTAGACCAGTATTATAATACAAATGAGAGGATTTTTTTAGACAGCAATTCAACTAAATTCTAATTTTATTTAAGTGCCATTTCAGTTGTTTGCTAACAATATACTAGTTTTACAATGTGTTTATCCTACTGGTAATAATGTCTTGATAAATATTATCTCACCATTCTGACCACTTTTTACTCCCAATATATATTGTGATTTCCCAGTCTCATGCACTTTACCCAGAATCTCAGATATATACTAAGTTAATAATTAAGCAAAATACAGAACAAAGACGTTTTCTTACTTATTTTTAAGAAACAGCACTTGATGTAGGGTCTGGCATATAGTAAGTTATCAAATGTTATTTTTAAAAATTACAGTATTTGCTATCATGGCCTAATATTTTAGTGTGAATTTCACCAAAGAGATCGTAAGTGATCACCACGAGAACTTACTATTTCTATCAACTTTGGAACTTCACTTTGTACTGATACATATACACTGCCTAAAAAATTAAAATTCAAAAAGTACCAAGGCTTTATCATACTGTAACCAGTACTGTATATATCACACAAAAATAATTGAAAAAATAATAAGCCCGATGGGAAGTAGCAGGCACCACAAAGCAAGCACTTGGAAAGGTTCTTTCTCAGGGCTCAAAGAAAGTCTTCTTGTCCTTTTCCTCCAGAAAACTTTTAGTCTAAGTAGAACTGTTAACCTCAGTGAGCAACCCCAGAATCACTGACCTGTGGGTTGGAAGGATTGTAAGATGCCAGGCTTTCCTCTTCTTTGTTAAGCAATGAAAAAAAAATGGGTCAAACCAGTGTAATCTTTTATTTCTATGCCAAATCCAACTTCCAGTTGCCATTTCCATCATCTTATTTTCTCACCTACATCTGCATCTTAACAATAAGGGCTTGGCTGTTGTGTTCGCTTTGACCACTTAACACATTGCCACAGAAATAAGCAGCTTAATTAGTGCTTAATAGCTCTGCAATAGATTTGGAATCAAATAGACTCAGATTTGATTCCTGACCTTACTACCTGCTAGTTATGGAAGTAAAATTTACTTATATATAAAATGGGAAAGCAATATTCACCTCAAAGTGCCATCATTAACGTTAAAGAAGAAAATTCTGCTAAGTGTTTAGCATAGGGCCTGGCCCCCATTTAGTATGCCAATCCAGCTGAGTTAAGAATTTCATTAACTAGCATCTATGAGGTATTTTAATAAGTAAATAATAAAAACTAAAGCCTGGATTCCTATACATTTTCTGTGGGATGAAGAGAGATTATTCAAATGAAATCTCTTGGGAGGCAGAAAAATGACCGCTTGACATATTCCTTAGTTGTGGATTTCTTTGTTCTATTTGATTTAACCATATGTGATTGGGAAGATTTGATCATTTGATTAAAAAAAAAAAACTACTGTTTTATACAGTTAATCTAATGAAAAAACATTGCAAATAAATAAAGAAAGGTATGGTCTTGTTCTTCTCCAGTAGTTTCCATCTATAATCAAAAGTTTAATGTCTTAAAAAATTACGAGGTATTTTTTTCATATGTTTGTTAGCCACATAAATGTCTTCTTTTGAAAAGTGTCTGTTCATATCCTTTGCCCACTTTTTGATGGGCTGTTTGTTTTTCTCTTGTAAACTTGCTTTAGTTCTTTGTAAATTAGATTCTGGATATTAGCCCTTTTTCAGATGGGTAGCTTGAAAAAATTTGTTCTCATTCTGTTGGTTGCCAGTTCACTCTAATGATTGTTTCTTTTGCTGTGCAGAACCTCTTAAGTTTAATTAGATCCCATTTGTCTATTTTGGCTTTTGTTGCCATTGCTTTTGGTGCTCATCATCACTGGTCATTAGAAAAATGCAAATCAAAACCACATTGAGATACCACCTCATGCCAGTTAGAATAGCAATCATTAAAAAATCTAGAGACTACAGATGCTGGAGAGGATGTGGTGAAATAGAAATGCTTTTACACTGTTGGTGGCAGTGTAAATTAGTTCAGCCATTGTGGAAGACAGTATGGGAATTCCTCAAGGATCTAGAACTAGAAATACCATTTGACCCAGCAATCCTATTACTGGGTATATACCCAAAGGATTATAAATTGTTCTAGTATAAAGACACATGCACATGTATGTTCATTTTGGCACTGTTTACAATAGCAAAGACCTGGAACCAACCCAAATGCCCATCAATGATAGACTGGATAAAGAAAATGTGGCACATGTATACCATGGAATACTATGCAGCCATAAAAAAAGGATGAATTCATGTCCTTTGCAGGGACATGGATGAATCTGGAAACCATCATTCTCAGCAAACTGACACAAGAACAGAGTACCAAACACCGCATGTTCTCAGTTATAGGTGGGTGTTGAATAATGAGAACACATGGACACAGGGAGGGGACCATCACACACTGGGGTCTGTTGGGGGCTGGGGGGCTAGGGGAGGGATAGTGGCGGGTGGGGAGATTGGGGAGGGATAACATTGGGAGAAATACCTAATGTAGGTGATGAGGGGATGAATGCAGCAAACCACCATTGCATGTGTATACCTACATAACGATCCTGCAAGATCTGCACATGTTCCCCAAAACTTCAAGTATAATTATATATATACACACATATATATATACACATATATACGTATATATGTATATATGTGTGTATATATATACATATAAATATATATATACATGTATATATACATATAAATATATATATACATGTATATATATACAAATAAATATATATACATGTGTATATATACATATAAATATATATATACATGTATATATATACATATAAATATATATACACATGTATATATACATATAAATATATATATACATGTATATATATACATATAAATATATATACACATGTATATATATATATATATATAATTCTTAAAAGTTATGAGGTAGAGTATAGGTAGCACTCATGTTGGAGTCTGAAGCATATCCATGTCTTTGGATTTAAATCATCCTGGTTCAATCTCAGTGGCTTTTCAAGCTCCTTGACTCCTCTCACTGTCTGCTTTGAATTTTTAAAATGAAGATAGGAATGCCTACTTTGCATGGCTTTGCTAAAGATAAAATGAGACAATGCATATTAATACACTTTGTATAATACATGATTCGTGGTAGTCTCTATTCACATATTCATATTAAAGTTCTATAAAGTGATTAACATGTTAGAATGGCTTTTAAGCTTTATTATTTTTCCTTCTTGGGATTTTGAGATATTAATGTAATAACTATTATGTTTCATTAACAGAAAAGGCTACAAAATACTGTGATGAAAAAGGTGTTTGGTTTAAACATCCTGAAAACAATCGAACCTGGTCCAACTATACTATGTGCAATGCTTTCACTCCTGAGAAACTGCAGGTAGGTTCTACTTCACATTTCACAATTAGGTGAGAATGTCATTATTTGTACAAAGAAATGAATGCATAACTGTAAAATATCTGCTACCAAGAAGTCAACGGGTTTTGTGGAAGGAAATCATATGATAACTGGTAAATTTTAGGGAATCTCTAGAGTAGCATTAGCGAAAATGATGTTTCACAAGTTGGTTGGTATTCAGAATCAAGAGTCAATTGAATTCTGTGAGCATACAGAATCAGACCGTTTATGGCAGGGGGATAAGTGTCCATAGAACAGATGAAAGGGTTCCCAATGATGCCAGAAAGTAAACAACATTTCAACGGACTCTCTAGCATCCTCTATTCCTGGAAGAGTTTCAAAACTACAGATTTTTCCACAAGTCGTAAGATAACATGCTTCCCTTGTTTTGGCCATGACCTTAGTTTTTACTATAAGGCATAGAAAGAACTCCTAAAGTGGAGCATCTCATCAGCCCATTGATACAGGTATGGCTGTTTAGATCATTTTCAGTCAAAGTTCATTCTTATTTGTTAGAATTTGCATTTTACTGGCTGTTAAATATTTTGAATATTATCTCTGCTTAGAAAAATTCATCTAAGAAAATCGGGGGGTAGAGAACAGATACTCTTTCTTCCTCAGATGCATCAAAAATCTGAAAAGTTCACTAAGTCTACAGCCTTCTCATCCCACAGAACTGGGAGTTGCAGTTGGTCAATGTTTAGTTGTGCAGGGTGTTTCTAAGCAACCCAGCTGACTCTAACATAAATCTACTATTTCCTTCAAAGATAGGCTTGTATACTAAATAATTATTCAGTTGAAAGCTAAAAGCACGTTAGTGCTTTTGTTTGTTATTCAGATGCTTTCAGGGTGCAGATAAGTTTTCTTTTATTAAAAAACAAAACAAATAACAAAAACAAATGAAATAAACAAATAGCTTAGAGACCAGTTGAATAGGAGGGACATCTCATCACAAGCACAGGCTAAGGGCACCACAGCCACTTATCTCTTTACAAATGGTTTAGTCACCCTGAGAATCAGATGTATGTCTACAGCCTAATGGAGAGCTGTTAATAAAGTCTGATTAATAAACTATGTCACAGAG
The DNA here is from genome assembly GCF_001604975.1 of Cebus imitator. Lineage (NCBI taxonomy): Eukaryota > Metazoa > Chordata > Mammalia > Primates > Cebidae > Cebus > Cebus imitator. Next base: position 462,411 of record NW_016107352.1, on the reverse strand, counting down.
CAGGGAATTTTCCAAATGAGTAATGATTATGATGTTACAGAAAAAAATTATAATCATGTTAACTGAATGGCTGAAAATAGTGCAAGTCAAAATCATTCTTAGCGCTGTCATTGGCCTTCTAACACACACTGGCCACATCTAAGAAGAAAATAATTTAAAGAAGAAATGCTCCTCTCTAGGCACCTAATATAATGATTAAAATGCTTTCCACAAATATTCTATGTAAATATAGTCACATTAAAATTTGAAGAAACCAACTTAGAATTCATTTAAAAAAGAAACTCAACCTTGAGAATGACAAAAATATGGCAACTATTATGAGTTGCTGATTTAATCTTATGCATTTGGACAACTGTACTTCAGAAGAACAAATGTTTTTAAAAGGAGTACTCTGGAAGCAATTGAAAATATGAATTAAGTTATATACATTTTTCTTAGAAATAAAGTGTGCAAAGATTTTTTAAAGACAGAAGAGGGGATGCAGATATATATCCAAATTAAAAACAGTATTTTAAGGGGAAAGACTGTTCTACATAGCAAACTATTTAGAAATAAGAACTTTTAGAAAATGCCACTCCTGATATTGTCTACCAGTGAACTTAGAAAAACAGCCAGAAAATTAATTACTGGGGGAAAAGATAGGAGGTGAATGTTTGTGCGTATGTGTCTATTTCTTTTTTAAGATTCCTAAATTCCTCCCAAGAAAGCTATCTCAAGATTTTATCAACTCCAACTATAAACCAACTATTCTAACTTTATTAACATTCCCTGTAAGGGTAAAAAGTGCTATTAGGAGAGTGGTATCAACAATGAAAATGCCAAAAAATATGGAATGCCTGGTCAAATGATGCAAGAGGCACAACTTAGGAGAAGCTAATTAATCTATTTAAAAATTTTAAGGTCTAGAAAAGGAATGTTCATTTCAGGACAGCAATAATGCACATAATCAACAAAGGGTTCTGAACAGTTTGAATGCATTTTAGCAGAATTAGTGACTCTTCCTGAGGAAATTGACAAGAATCAAAATGTTCAAGGACATATAAATGCCACATTTATTCCAGGAAGTCAAAGAACTTCATAAAAGTTATTCAACTTATCTACACTACATTTGCATTCATACAAAGACCCGACAAACTGTGGAAGGAACTTAAGACCAAAAGTCAAGAGATTCAAGTACAGCTACAAAATAATACACAAATTATGCTTCACTAAGAAAAACAGCAAGTGAAAACAAAATCCCTAGTTGCTATAGATTCAAGTCTATTTCAATTATAATTGATGAGATTGGCTAAATAATACAAAATGTAAAGGCTAGTGTCAAAATGGAATGAGAGTAAGAGAGAGAGAGAAAGAGAGAAGACCAAAAACATAGAAACAGACAAAGAGAAACAGAGAAGACAGAGAGAGATGGGTGACTGGATCAATCTCTCCTTTCTCTGTGATAAAATTATATTATAAGGAAAGGAAAGATTGTGATGACTAGGAAAAAAGATGCTATGACATGATGCATTTTATAAAGACATTCTTCCAAATCAACATAATGTTATAGGAGAATAAATAAAATTAACCATGATTGTGAAAAAAAGAACTATCAAATGGCTGCCAAGGGGAAAGTTTTCAGCTTCAACCAACTAAATACTAATGATATAATATTAAACAAAGGCACAGAAACCCGCCTCCATACTCTCTACCCTCTATATATACTGAGAGTCAGGACAGTTTGGAAAGTGGATTATTATTCTGCCAGTTCTGTGGTATAGAATTAGGCATCCACTGTCTAAAAGATTCCAGAAGTTAAAACCTATGAGGATTGTTTACTGGGCTTAGGGATGATAAATTTTAATGCACTTAAAACTACTTCTGAAATATATTTTTGAATAATCTCAAGGAACTTTATATTATTATTGAAATTGACATGATAAATTTTAATGCATTTAAAACTACTTCATGCTCATCATCACTGGTCATTAGAGAAGTGAAAATCAAAACCACATTGAGATACCACTTCACGCCACTAAAAAATCTGGAGACAACAGATGCTGGAGAGGATGTGGAGAAATAGAAATGCTTTTACACTGTTGGTGGCAGTGTAAATTAGTTCAGCCATTGTGGAAGACAGTATGGGAATTCCTCAAGGATCTAGAACTAGAAATACCATTTGACCCAGCAATCCTATTACTGGGTATATACCCAAAGGATTATAAATTGTTCTATTATAAAGACACATGCACATGTATGTTCATTGCAGCACTGTTTACAATAGAAAAGACTTAGAACCAACCCAAATGCCCATCAATGATAGACTGGATAAAGAAAATGTGGCACATAAATACCATGGACTACTATGCAGCCATAAAAAAGGATGAGTTCATGTCCTTCACAGGGACAGGGATGAATCTGGAAACCATCATTCTCAGCAAACTGACACAAAAACAGAAAACCAAACACCACATGTTCTCACTCATAAGTGAGTGTTGAACAATGAGAACACATGGACACAGGGAGGGGAACATCACACACTGGGGCCTGTTGGGAGTTAGGGGGACCAAGGGAGGAAGAGCAGGAAGTGGGGGGATTGGGGAGGGATAACATTAGGAGAAGGACCTAATGTAGGTGACGGTGGGGATGGATGCAGCAAACCGTCCTGGCATGTGTATACCTATGTAACAATCCTGCAAGGTCTACATATGTACCCCAGAACTTAAAGCATAATAAAAAACCAAAGGAAAGAAAAAACTACTTCTGAAATAGATTTTTGAATCTCAAGGGTCATTATTCTTTGAAAATCACAATTTATTTTCATAATGTAATATGAATAAAAATAAACATAATTTCATTCTCTGTAATATTTGTTATAATTGTAGTAGGTTTTTAAAAGGGGGAAAACATTTGTTGATTTACACATATTTAGGAATAGAAACAATTTTCTCTCTGATAAATCATTCATTAATTTAATTTTTTTTTTTTTTTTTTTTTTTTTTTTTTTTTTTTTTTTTTTTTTTTTTTTTTTTTTTTTTTTTTTTTACTTTTTGTTGTCCAGGATGCATTCGTCCTTTACTATTTGGCTATCGTGGGTCATTCTTTATCAATTTTCACCTTAGTGATTTCCCTGGGGATTTTCGTGTTTTTCAAGTAAGTACACTTACAGCATCTGCTCTTTATTTCCTCCTTAAAGTTACAGAAATAAATGGTGAATTCTTCAAGGTGAAGGTGGGGAAGGGTCTTCAGCAAATTACAAGCAATATGCAGTATTAGGACTCATGAAGTAGTAAGAAAAATGAAATGAATTTAAATATGCTTTTAACCCTTTTTAGGGGGAGAACAGGATAAATTTATATCATTTTCAAAAGCACTATGCCTCGAGGCTTCCCAAAATAAGACAGTCCTGTGAACCTATAAGCACACTGTTGTAATATGGTAAAGGTTCCTTTTACTACGGGTAAGTTTCTGTTGAGGATGGAGGAGAGGATACTCCACCTTTTTTAACCCCCACTCTAATTTTTAGAGACCATAGCCACAAATCGACATATACCCTGCCTAATTATTACTTGTTAGCATTTGTAAAACTAAGGAATAAGCAAGCACATCAGAGGATGTTTCTGCAAAACCTAATTTAAATAATGCTTGTCTTTAGGTTTTATGGTACACAATTATGCTAGAAAGCAAAATATAAGAAAACACACAAGGAACAACTTGAATACTTTAAATTATCTTGTCATCTTAGGTGAATATAAAATAGGATCTTTACAGGTAATGGTATATTTAAGTTAGAAACTGTTATATATGCTTTCATCACAACAAATCCTAGTGAAAATAAAGCAGTCATAATATTGTCCTAAGCTGGTTTTCTGAAGTATATTCACAAATGTAGATTCAGAGTAAGCCACATGTGTATTTTTTCTAGACACAACACAGTTCAGTAAATATGTCAGAAACTGAAGTAAATTGGATAAAAATGAAATAATACATGTAAGGTGTCTGGATTCATGTCTGAACATAGGTGAAATATGTGTTTGATATCATTATTCTTGTTATTATAGTTATTATTAGAAGCAATGATAGTCATGGTAGTATCACAGAAATGATAAACAAAAGCCCTTTTGTAGACTCGGATGACAATCATCCACACTTAAAAAATGTGACAGGAGCACCCAGATACATAAGGCAAGTTCTTAATGACTTACAAAGAGACATAGACTCCCACACAATAATAGTGGGAGACTTTAACACCCCATTGTCAACATTAGACAGATCA
>NW_016107352.1:406988-455031 GCF_001604975.1 Cebus imitator | reverse complement strand
TGATGGGGAGGAAGGCAGCAAATCACACTGCCAGGTGTGTTCCTATGCAACAATTTTGCATGTTCTTCACATGTACCCCAAAACCTAAAATACAATAAAATAAATAAATGGGAAAAAAAAAATAAATAAAAAGAAAAAAATAAAATATAAAAAAAAAATGTGATATGTGATTAAATGTACAGTGATTCACATATAGAATGGGGGGGGAAAACATATATGTATTTATCACTACTATATACTTAAAATGGTAAAGATGGTAAATTACACATCTATACTTAACTTCAATAAAAAATAAATTTAAAAAACAGCATAATAGAATCTTAATTTGATTTTTGCTAAAATATTGTCAGGATAATACTAAGGAAAGTTAAACCAAGAGGAGAATAATCACCTGTAAATACATCCTTAGCACAAGTGCTATTCTTTTTTCCTTCATCATCTTTCAATCTTTGTCTGTATCTTAGTCAAGATTCTTATATGGACTAAGCAATAGAATTGAATAGTAAGTTTTCAACTGAATAGCAAATGATAGCATGAGCAAACAGACAATGAGCTCTTTCCATAAATGATTTAACGGGAGAAAGACTGATAAACAAAGTAAACAGACATGAAGTATTAATTACTCAAATTAGAATAGAAGAGTACTTTCAGTGATAATGATCAGAATACAGTAATCACATAACATGATTAATCTTGGAATATCTGCATTTTTCAATTGCATTTTATTAGGGCAAACAAATACATCATCATGGTTCTCAAACAATTTTTGTTTTAAAATATGCCACTAAAGTATATTTTAAAAAAATTTTAAATATAATCATAAAAAATTGAAAGAAAAATTCCCTAAATTTATAATCATGCAACTAATTGTAGTCAGGACTTTAAAGGTAATAATGTCAAAGGGATATTTTTTAGTTCCTTATTTCTCCGGTCACTTAAATAAGTGAGGAGAAGTAAGAGCCAAATCAGCGAGGAAATTAAGAATATTTTTCAATGATCATTTATATATCAAGCTATTGAAGACAGGTGTGTAAAAGTGCAGCACATGGGCAAAGTAGAAAATTTCTCAACTCCAGTTAGTAACAAAGCAAAATGATTCTGATCAAACCCTCGAGAGAATGTGGGGGCAAATTGTCTAGAAATCACCCAACTTTGCCCTACTGTCTCTCAGTTCTAAGAACCCAAGAAACAGCAACTTAAATCTGGAGAAGAAAAACAAGTCTTACAGATTTATTATCTGAGTCTAATAATGAGAAGAAATAAACTGAAATAGCTGGTTCTTCAGAGCAGACACAAGAGATACATACTGAGATGCCACATACTTAAACCCAAAAAAGCCATATAAATTTTTATACTTGTTTTCTATCGTATCTTAAACCTTACCCAAACGAAAAATATCAAGGGCATCTGTTTTCTTAAAATTTAACTATGTCCTTGACCCTTTCATCTTTTTTTATATTTGAATTCCAGAAACTAATATTAAAGTGACTGTGGAAGTGGAAAATAATACTGATCTCTCACTGGAATTTTTTTGTAAATTAGCAAATTTGTTCCAGAATTTATTTTCAAATACTCCACATCACCTCTAAGATCTTTAATGCACATTACAATAGAAGGTTTCATAATTTATGCACTTAAATGGCATCATCTGTGTGCAACCTGAGCCAAAAATATCATCACTCCCTTGCTTAATTCTATATTCCCAGGTCTCAGTAATTTTGCCAACCCCAAACAATTTTATAAAACTTTCATGAAACCAGAGTGAAAAGTTACCCAGCTCCACTTTGAGAGCTGATGCCCCATTCATAATTATTCCACTGATATCTCATTGTAAAGCCCTCAGAATTCCTTAAAAGTGCCTTTTAAAAAGGAGGAACCCTGCAACTGTCCTCCTCAAAAAGCAGGCTAAGGAGGCCTGCAGAGCCATTTAAAGTCACTGATCATACAGGAGGCTTTGGAACTGCCAATACTTCACTAAAAATTTGAGCTATTACTCGGAATTAATTTATTAAAGCATGCCTTTAATCTTAATGTAATTTTATCCCGAGCATGCAGGAGAAGATAAAAGGCAGAGCCAAATCAGCAAAGAAATTAAGAATATTTTTCAATGATCATTTCTATATTAAGCTCCTGAGGATGGGTGTGTAAAAGTGCAGCACATGGGCAAAATAGAATATTTCTCAACTCCAGTTAGTCCCAAAGCAAAATAATTCTGATTGAACCCTCAAGAGAGTGTGGGGGCAGATTGTAAACTGCAACATTAAAGCAAACAGAAATCATGCTCCTTGTGCTGCTGGAAAATTAATGTAAAAATGTATACAAAGTCTTCATTTTAATAGGAGAAAATTGATCTTCTATACCTTCTTCCAAGAGAAAGAGAAAAGGTAGGAAAAAAAATCTCAGGTTTAATTCACAGAAAAGTCAGCATTAAAAATCTTAACTGTTCAAAAGTTTAAATAATATTCAAGATGATAGGCAGGTCATTTCTGGTACACCAGTTAAAGATAGAAGACTGCACTACTAGGATAGTATTTAGTTTAAAACATTTGCAGGAAAAATTGGAGTGATAATATGAAAAGGGATTAAATATAAAAATCAAATTAGTTCAGCAAAATCTCTCACTGCTAGATGCTGATAGTAAGTGTCAGCAAGAGAGCTAAAATGAAGATACTCTTAGGAAAGATTGGTTTAAGAAAGCCACATAAGTGGGCATTATATTTGAGCTTTGTTCTTGACAATTTTCAGCAAATTTCCAATAAATTCACTCACTCATAAATTTTAATTACAATTTATCAATTTGCTTTTCTGTGGAATAATACTAATACTTCAGCCTCTCACTGTATCATCTCATGAAAAGCATAACAGACCATTCATTAGCATTTATTTTGACTGAGTGTTACCCATGCCTTTCTGATTGGTATTTTAAATACTCATTTTTCTTGCCTGAAAGTTGATAGAAATATAGGTTGGAAGACAGTCTCTTCATATTATTGTCTATAGTACATTACATTGGCCACATTGACAAAAAAGTAATCATCAAGGTCAACAAAGGTGGCTTCCAGTGGGGCATCCTGAAGGAAGATTGATTTCTCGACTACTTACTCAGTATTCTCTTTGCTCTATGTCACCTTTACATATTGGGTGGATATATGAATCTTTATCTTGTGTAGTATCCACCACCATTTTACATCTCTGGCTACCTTCCTGTTGCTCCAAGAAAAGCATGAAATCAATGGTATCAAAGATGGCCTCCTTTCTTCCAACTCACCAGTGGCAGGACAGACACCAAAGATAACTGTTGATCATACCACAGCATACTCTTCACCCACAGAACAGTAGTAACAGGAAAAGCAAGAATTTTTATTGAAACACAATTTATTAAAGATAAGGATTTTGTGCCAAATCAAAAGGAAAAAGTCCTTGTCAAATAGGGAAGATATACAATATACCATATTTTGAATTTTTTCAGGAGTTTTAATGCAATCCATTTCACATCACTTCCTCTCTTCCTCTCAGTTCTCATGTTCATCATGAATAACATATGATCCCTAGGTCAATGAAAACTTAATGTTACACTAGAAGATATGATGGGTTTGTACCAATTACAGAAATGATTCCTAATTCATATTTTCCCATGCACCAGTAACTTCACAACAACTTTTACTTGTTTTCTTTTTGCTACTTTGTTTGCTTTGAATGTGACTATAATTATAGTGTCTTATATAATAGAAAATACTGCTGTTCCTCACCCTGTGATATCAAACTGATTTACACAATCAGCAAAGCTCAAAACCAAAATTAAATGCTGTCTTATAAAACTACAAGCTCCCAAAAAGCACACACTCTCACACACATAGGGTACTAATAACTTGAAACAAATTCCTCAATTTGAAAGATTTACACCAGATAAGCAATAACCATGAAAATGACTTTTTGTTTTAACCTTAAAATATGACATCTTGAGATTCATGCTCAAGTAAATCATTATCTCTTCCTCATATTTGAATGACACCTTGATTGGTAGATTATGTTGTAGATGTAGATTATGTTGTCTCATCCTTCCACTATTGGAGAATTTATGGTACTTACAATTTCCCATCACTCAAATAATAAGCAATGTTCTGTCCATCTAAATGCCTGTTTGTTTGTTTTTTATCAAGGGAATAGAATATAGCTAGTGTCAAGTTGGTGCTATTTTACCTAAGACATCTCAGATCTGACAGAAAATGTTGTCAGCTTCTCTCATGTTCATTTAAGTGACATGATATTTGCTGAGGATTTTTAATGTTAAGTTCAGTTAATTCTCTCTAGCATCCCATACCTCTTCTTCAGAACAATTATCACAGTAAAAACAAAAAAAAAAAAAACAAAAAAAAAATAGCATAGTATAAAATGTCCCTGTCCTCTGTTATCTTCCTGATATCTACCAGGTCTGGATCATAGCGAGTACACAATAATATATTTTGGATTCTTGAATGAATTTTGAAAAATTTGCAGTACCTTTGACTCACTTCAAAAAGATGACTGTAAATGTCATCAATTAAGTATAATAAAAATTTTAAAACTCAATGAGCAAAAATTATATTAAAACTTTCAAAAAACAGAAACTCATGTATTAGTCATACTTCTTTGGAGGCTAGCAACTTATCTAGTTTTAAACTATCATTTTCTCTATATTTCAATGAAAAAATATATATGATTATATATATATACAGTATTCTTTGTATATACTATATCTATATATACCATATCTTTATATATTTATGTATGCTGTGTCTTTATATATACTACATCTGTATATACTATTTGTATGTATACATACTATACAATGTTTATTTTCAGCTAGTGTTGAACAATAGGATAATGTTCCATATTAGCTAGTTAATATGAAACTGAAGAATTTGGCAAATGTTCAGTATGATATGAAGTATAAAGAAGGAAATTATTTAGCATTTAATGTAATTCTTTGATGTACTGGAAAGTTGCTTAGTGATCATGGCTCAAAACAGGAAATTTTTCTTAATTATATTTTTAAATTCAAAAAATGACTATTAAGCCCAATGATGTGTCAAACCATGTTCTAGGTATGTAAATTCCTTTAGCACTTGCATTTTAGTGGGAGAAAAGGAGAGAATAACAGGCAATAAATAAATATATACTGTGTCAGAGGGTGGTAAATGTTAAGAAGAAAAGTAAAGCAGGGACACAAGAGAGTAAGCTGGATGTGAAGGAAGTATATTTTATTCAGGGTGGTTTGAGTTTACACAGGAGAATGAAGTTAATGAAGTTATTTAAGCTAATGCACAACAGCAGAATATTGAACTCTCCCCAGTCAAAAGAAAACCAGGCATAAGAATAACATCACTGTATATGTTCATTCATACTCTTTAGTTCTAGATAATGTCAATTATCACTGGTCTAAGCCAGGCTGAATTAAATAATGAATCCCATAATTAACTTCCAGTGAGAATTATAAATTGCTCTTGTGACTGTATGAAAGATGGCAGGTCACAGATTCAACTGTACTGATTGCAGCAGTCGCAAGATAGGAATTTATGCAGTATAAATGAGCATGATGTTTCACATAAATAATTTTTTGTTTAAATTTAAATTTGAAACCCACCTTTAATGTTACGATAAAACCAGTTGGGTTTAATTTAACAGACTTCTGTACTGCTGAATAAAGTAGTCCATAAAAGCTCCTCGCTGAATCCTATCTTTATCAGAGCCTGCCTCATGGATGGAAATTCTACATCCTATCCCTGCTCCAACAAGTTAAATTTTTAAAAATATTATTTATTAATGATTTACCATTTGTGCTTCCCAAAAAGTTGAAAACTGTACCTATAATAGTTAAAATATCCTCTAACAGCTGCCTTTATTACTTAAATTTGCTTTTTACCACAGATAATTGACAACTGTTTTTCCTTAGAACTGGAAATATAGGAATGCATTGTAAGTAAACCCAGGCTATTTTGTATTTCATCTTTCCCCAGAATTTTCTTTTCAAAATTCCTCATTTCTAACTTTATTCCATGAAGATTTTTTTAGGAATAGTGTGATGAGTCGTTGGTATCATTAACTGCATGTTTTAAGCTTTCACATGGTGAATGACACTATACTAATATTTTTTGCATTGTCAAATATGGTAAATATAAGATTTTCATTTGTCTAGAATAATCACTGCAAATTTGTTATAGCCATGACATAGGCTCTCTCCATTGCATCAAGAAATGAAATAGGACATTCAAATTAATGTTCATTCACGTGAACATTCACACCAACACATATGTACAATTTTATGAACGGAGGAGAAAATAATAAAAGCCCCACCAAATTGCTTAATACCCAAAAGTGGGGAATGACTCTGCCAGGAAGCAGCAGCATTTGGATAGCTCCCATTGGATCCAAATCACAATATGCCTCATAATGAAACTTCATTTGAGCCTATTAAGAATTCTCTGCCTGTGTCTGAGCTCCACCATCAGGAGGGTTGGAAAAGAGGAACTACAGTGATTATTCTAGTTGGAATATAAGATCTAAGAAGATGTTAAAAGAAATGGTGAGACAGAAGAATGACAGGAGACGTGAAGCGGGTGTATGTAATGGCTCAAGGACGTAGATTCAGTACCTTGTCACAAGTAGCCTCAGTTCTGACTTCATGCTCTGTGACCCCACTGGCCACATATTTCCTGCCTGGTTACAACAATAAACAGTATGCTTTTCATTTGAAGCACACTCAAACCCTAATAGTTTCTAATCTAAGAGTCCTTCTGTTAACTAATTTTACATTTGTTATAATTAAAGGTGATTTTATCACCTACTCTTTCAGTTGTTGTATGAAGTCACCCTGAGGACTGAACACTATGAGCTTCTATGATTGGAAAAGTGTTTTTACAAATCAGGCAGAAAGGTAGTAATAAATCTAAAAGATGAGACCAGCCTTACTTTTTTCTATATGGTCTCTCATCTGTTTTTAAAGAAAATATGAAAAATATTACCAAAATGTTTTTTTTCCAAGTACTCCAACATTTTTGGCACTGGTTAATGCTCTATGTTACTTTTTCTTCCAGGAGCCTTGGCTGCCAAAGGGTAACCCTGCACAAGAACATGTTTCTTACTTACATTCTGAATTCTATGATTATCATTATCCATCTGGTTGAAGTAGTGCCCAATGGAGAGCTTGTGCGAAGGGACCCGGTAAGTACTGAATAGTTTTGTTTTTGTTTTAATTTTAAAGGATATAGTACCTGTAAATAGTTAACATGGTGTTCATGTTGGACTTAAGCAGCTGTTTACATGTGTAATCATATTTACTTCAATAGTCGAGTTTTGCATTTCATGAGGCATATCATTTCTATGTGGTTTTTGGAAGAAATTATTACATGCTCTAGTAAAGAACTGAAAATAATTGAATCATAATCAAATAAGAATCATAAAAAAACCATGCATTTCTAAGACTTACCAATTTTATATATATATATATATATTTGGAGAGAGAGAGAGCACTTTAGGTTTTGAGGTATATGTGCAGAACATGCAGGATTGTTGCATAGGTACATACATGGCAATGAGGTTTGCTGCCTCCATCCCCTATCACCTATATCTGGCATTTCTCCCCATGTTTTCCCTACACAACCTCCCTACCCCCCACTGTCCCTCCCCTATTCCCCCCGCTACAGACGCCAGTGTGTGGTGCTCCCCTCCCTATGTCCATGTGTTCATATCCTTCATGCACTTTTTGGTGAGGCTGTGTTGAATCTATAAATTTCTCTGGGCAGTATGGCCATTTTCACTATATTGATTCTTCCTAAGTATGAGCATGGAATGTTTTTCTATCTGTTTGTGCAGAAATCATAAGCATTCCTATACACCAATAAGAGACTAAAAGAGAGTCAAGTCAAGAATGAACTGCCATTCACAATTGCTACAAAGAGAATGAAATACCTAGGAATACAACTAACAAGGATGTAAAGGACTAACCAATAATTTATTAACACCTATGACAGATATATTGAGCACATCTTGTGAACATAGATGATATTAGATACAGTAAGGCAGTGCTTCTCAGTGATCCTGGTGTGCCACAAATGGTTACAGGTGTGCCTAAATATTGATCCCTTCTTCATTCTGATGCCAGGCTGGGCTTAGCCCAGTCATCTCCACTATGTGTAGCTATTCCCTTATGCTAATGAACCATATAAATATGATCATGTTTTGTGTCATTATGCTTTCAAAAAGGTTTATACTGACACAGGAAATGCAAAAGTTAGGGCGAGAGGACATACAACCCTGAAACTCATGTCTTCATGCACAATTACAATAAGCAAGTGTGGTGTGTGTCCTCCTTCTATTTGAGTACTACAGAGAACAAGAGAGTTAAATCATTTAGCTCCATTACTGAGAACCATTCTGGATTTCTTCTACCAGAATTGTCCTGAGAGTTGTTCAGAGTAACCCATATTTGTTGTCAGTCTTCTCTCTTTATATCCAAGATAGTGTTTTTCACAGTGATTTCCAAACCTGGCTCTACCTCAGAATCAACAGGGGAAATTTCATAAACATGAAATAGCTACTGTCCACATGATGCTAGAGAGTTAGTAGATATGAGGTGGAGCCGAGGAATATATCCTGGGTATTTCTTTGCTGCCAAGTTTAGAAATTATCAGCCAACTACTGGATGAAGCAATTTAACTGGCAGGGGAGGACAGAGGAGGAGCATCTTGAGGCTTTGCTTTTTCATTGATATCAGTCCCTGGTATTACAAACTAACAAAAACCAGAACTAAAAGGGATTTTAGAGGTTATTTATTCCTGACTCCTCATTTTACAGATCAGAAACTTGAAGATAAAAAGGCAAAGTGATTTCCCTCAAATCATAAAACTGACTGGAGTGGGGATCAAGCACTGAAATTCAGGTTTCCTTACTCTCAGTTTTTGTTTCTTCATTTACATTGCCAGATGTGTCTCTGTAAATCAGTGAGGGTTTAGCAACACCAAACTGGTTGATTAGGTTTCCAAATCTACCAGATTAATTTTTAAAAAATCAAATCACTGTGGCACTGTGATACCAAGTAAACACTTACTTTACAGAAATTTTTATTTATCAATCCAGTGTTTAAATAATTTATAATTATAGCTTCTATTATTTAGTAGTTATTTTGTCCTCAGTAAATATTTTCATCTGAAAAACTCCACAAGTGCTTCTCTGCTGTCTCCTTTGCAAGCCTGCTTTCCTTAATTTTAACAAATCTTTTCCTTTTAATGGACTGTGCTTTAATTGAATTATTCAAAATAGTTTAATGATGTAACTGTTTATTCGATTAAATATAAAATTGCCAATATTTGATCATTTTTGCTCTGCAAAATTGATGAATCCATATGTTTTATTCTAATGCAAATGTGTGGACAATTCACTAGGATATAGTAAAAGTGGGGACTATTTCCACTCGAGGCCTGAATGGACAAGTGGGTGGAAAGGTGTATGAACCCAAAGACAGAGAGTTGGTGTGGTAAAGGAGGCCCTACAGAAACTCAGGACTTCCATCTTAGGACACAGCCAGCCTGTGGCAACCCCACAAAAGGAAGTGGATAAATAAATATCCCTTGTTCACTCACTCTCATCTTCCAGTCTCTACTGATGGTCCCCATTAGCTGAGTTCAACCAGAAACCAGAGGGTAAGGAAGCCCTGCTGGAGATGTACAGATTTATTTCTGTGGGCCCAGGGTAGACAGGACAGGATGGAAAGCGCATCTAGAAGTACGAATAGAAGCTATCTAGCTCAAAGTGAAGGGCCAAGGGATATTTTCATTTTTGTTTCTCTGTTTAACTGTGTTATGCAAACATCTGTAGATAGCCTCATCTTTCAAAACTGGCATTTGACAGTTCTGCCAACCCAATAACTAAAATGCGTGAAATCTGCACAGAGCATGCATCCTGTGTGACAGTGGCATGGCATGGGAAAGCAGCTTAATTTGGCTTCTAATGGCTCCACAGTATTAATAATTTTTGTAGTATGAATATATGCAGAGAGACATTATAATCAATCTTTTAAAACCATGGCATCTGTTATCAGATCTTTTAAAAGTACTGTCTTACCTGCAGAATAATGTGACTAAATGAGTTTACCCTGATGAATGTTTCTTTTTAATGTCAATTGATCTAAAGAAAATTTATCTCATTTAATTTAATTTTTGCAATATCCTAGCAATGGGTGTAATTATCCCTATTTTTAAAGCTGGGGAAACTGAGGCTTGATGAGAACAAGTGTTCTCTGTACCATGAATACTTAGAGATGGGATTCAAACCGAGACATATCTCACACAGGAGCCAACGTCTCTCTTCTTTACCACTTGGTACTCTTGATTGTCTTTCTTTATTGCCTAAGAAAGATATCTTCTTAAAGAAATGGGCTCAGCCATTCCAAAGTGATGACTGCCCATAACTGGACATGCCCACTACAGTTAATGAGGGAAGCTGACCCCCACTGAGATGAAAACAGAGGTAGAAGCAATTAACTAAGAATCTCTCTGCAGAGAACAATCACATTTTGGCTCTCTATTTTCCATGAATAGTAGAAACCCTAGGAAAGTTACTCTCTATAGGGAGTAGGCCAAGAAATGAAGCTTCAGTTTTTGAATAACCAACCACATTGATCTTGGCGCATGCTCAGTCACATGATGAAGTATTATAAATTCTTGAATAGGCTCTTTCCCCTCTTTTCGTGGGAGTCTCATGCCCATATCTCCATGCCTCCCACCTATAAATGTAAAAGGGACTTCTTATCCACTATGAGATCTTCTTCAACCTATCTTCCTGAAATAGTCAAAATTCAGGTTTTTTTGAGTTTGCTACTAAATTACAGAAATCATGTAGCTTTTTGCATCAAATGGAAATAACAAAAACTGTTCTACTTACTTTTCAGCAGTTGTCCTGGAGCCCAAAGAAGCATAAAGTTCTTTAAAACTCTCAAGGACCTAATACTGCAAGTGATTGCTCACAAGGTTGCTGTCAACCCTCACCTTATGACTAACTCCCTAGATTGTTGCACTTGACTTTTCCAACAAATCTGTTATTCTATTAATTGCTCTTGGCAGTCCCATTCATTGTCATTGCTAGATGTTGCCATTTTCATAGGCTTTTTAGGGGCAGACATGCCAGGGACTCTGCTAGCCACAGCACAAAGGCTGTCCCCTACCTACCACTAAGTCAACCCACATATGCCTTGCAGCTCGTCTATTGCCTAATAACCTTTAATAAACTCTGTAAGCAGGTATCTAGGGACCTGGATCTGCCGCTATGCACCTGATTTCCTAGGAGAATATGAGTGTGAGATTCAGGGAGCCAGAGAAATTAACAGGAAACTTTCTTCTGGGTATGGAAGAGTGAGATTGATTCACCCACATACATTAGGCAATCTTAAAGTAAGTTTGAAAGAAAGAAAAGAAGCTTATCTTTATGGCATGACTAGCGCCTGGTTCTTCCAATCAATATATTTTTACCCTAACAGACTTGCTGTTTTTAGCTATGCAAGGGCAAACTTCCTAAGAACAAATGGTAAAACATTTTAAAGATAGAATTTCATCTAATCAATCAACTGTTTACTGACCACCAAAAATGTAACTTTTAGCCCTCAGGCTGAAGTGAATTTTTACTAGTTTGGAAAAAATATCTATGACATCCCCTTCACAATCCCTCACAATGAGCCAAAACTCACATGGAAATAGCTTCATGAGTCTTGCAACCACACATATGGGGTTTGGTCACATTTTAACCTATTTCAAACTGTATTTTTTCCACAGAAAATAAAGAAACAAAAAATTTGGATATTTTTCTCTATATACCTAAAAGAGCCCATTTCCCTCTGAAGTTAGACAAAATGAAATGAAGCTACCAGTAGCAAGTCACTTACAATGGTAAATGGGCAACATCATATGTGAGAACACACTGTGCCTTTTCAAATGTCTGTTTCTTCCATAAAAGAAAATTTGGAAACACATGTCTCTCATCAAAAACATATAAATACCATAGGCTAAAACCAAATAACTACAACGACAAAGCTTAATTCATGTTTGTAAATTGTGAAGCATATACTTCACCCAGAGAAAATAAACTAGGCTATTTGTTATTAGCACTTTCTCTATTTTAACACAGTCATTGTTTTCCAATGAGAGTTTTGTTAGATCTCTCTATCTAACCCTCCATATACAAGCGGCATAGGGTTGCTCTCTCTAGACATGGGAAAATCTGTTTAAGAAATGGAAGGAAAGAATTCTCAAGGACTCATGTTTTATACATTATTCATCTTTGAAACTGCTTATGTGGCATCACCAAGAGAGACACATATGGTAAAATTTGTATTGTATTTCACCTTGAAAATGCATATTCTGTCACAAATGCATTCATAGAGGTCCAATATCTTGAAATCTTTCCCATCCAAAAGATTATTAGATTACAGTTGAAACTATAAATTCAGGTTTCATGAAAGCAGTTGTCCCTATTGTAATAGATTTCAATATAGAGGGGAGAAACAAGAACTAGAAAAGATTTTACTGCTATTTTACTACTCACCTTTTCTAAGAGTAAAATTCTTTCACTTTAAAGATACAGACAAAATAGTATCCAAAGGCTGAGAATCATGTCATCAACATTACTAAGTCACATGAAGAATCATATATTTAAAATTGCTTGAAATAAAATTATTTAAAATACTGAATTCTTCTTGAAAAACTGACACTCCAGAATACATTAGAGTAAGGTCCTCCCTAGCCAAGAAAAGTAGAGACAAGGAGAAAAAAGAAGAAAGAAGAAGAAGAGACAAAGAAAAGCAGCCAAAAAAGTTTTGGGGAAAGAGAAGTTATTGGACATTTTCAATCTACAAATATTTATTGAAATTGCAACTAACATGAGAACCACAACCACAGTCATAAATAAAGAAAAGTGTATCTATCAGCATGTCATCTGTCAGTGATTCGGGCATATGTTTTCTTAAAAAAATAAGCCAGAATACATAATTTTTAAAGACAGTTTGTTCTTAAGCATACTAAAGACAGGCAGGGAGTGGGTTTTTTTGTTTTTGTTTTTGTTTTCATTTTGAGCCAATTCTGGGTCACTGAGTCAGCAATGATTTTCCTCACAAATGCCCATGGGAATATATTAAGAAGTTATTTTTTGAAGAGGAAGGCTGCCTCATCCCGAATGTTGTCACACTAGTTCTATGAGGTTTTTTTGTTATTATTTTGTTGAGGGTAAGAAAAAATATATATACAATGCCCTGTCCTCGCTGTCAGTAGGGAATTCCTGTGGGGTTGTGGTCCTTTTCCCATTCAAGTAGTTTCTTCCCTGGGTTGTTTTCAGAAAGTCATATTATCTCCTGAATGGCCAAGGGTGAGAATCTTATTCCTTCCACATTTTTTTTAAATTAAACTCAAAATAACTCATGACATAAATAAGGGTTGAATACATCCTCAGTTTATTGAGTGATGTGAAAATTGTTCATTGTCATTTGTGTCAATTGAGCATTTCATTTCCATAATATCTAAAATGTTATTTTATTTTTTTTGTTCTATCTGCTCATTTGATGATCTTCATATAGAAAGTCAGGAGGCAGAATTAAAAGCATTGTTCTTGCTGCATCTAAAGGAAGCTAGCAGGATACTTGTCATTTTTCAGAAATAAATTTTCTCTCTAATTTTTTTATCTGGGTCTGAAAGGCACAACACAGAAAGATTAGTTTTTACTGGAAACCTGAGCACTTTGCACCTCAGAAGCTGAAACAATCAAGTTGTATTTTCTATAGCCTCTTAGGTAAGTAAAGTCAAATGAGTTCCAAGTTCTGGAAGCAACATGAATGTCTTCTAACCTTTGGTTTTTTCAGGATGATTGAGCCACGAGGCTATGTCAGAGCTTCTTTCTAGGTAGGCACAGGAAGATTAGCTTAGAATGGATGCTCAGAGCCAAGAAACTAGAGAAGATAAAATCCAGGGTGGAAACTGGACTCCTGCCCAGCCCAAGGGAGGCTAGTGCAAGTGAGAATATATAAATGAGAGGGAGATAACTGAGATAGCAGAGTTTTTGAGATGAGAGGTCAATAGTAAATAAAACTAGATTGGAATGATCTATTTCAGTAACTTATAGAAAAAATTAGATTGGGAATAAAAGTGTATGATGCATTTGAAAGGCAATGCAGAGAGAGTAATACCAAGATGTGGTAATGGAATGAAGTATCCTACCCTGGTTATTTATGCTACTTCACTTTACTTACATGTCAAAACCAATAAATGATCTTTTAACCAAGGTCACATGATGGAGAAAAGTATAGAGGATCTCTTTATTCCTTTTTAAAGTTATTATTTTTAATTAGAAGCTTTCTCATGCGAATTTGAAGAAGAATCTCTTCCTAAAGTGGATATAAACATATACTCAATCTCCAGTTTCTTTCATTTGGTCAATCTTGGTGGTACGTCTACACATACACAAGTCTTCACCTCAAAATTTGCAGTTAGCTTTCCCTGCTTTGAGAAGGCTGTCATGAATTTAGTCCAAAACTTGTTATAGATTTGTTTTTTTCTCAGAACTTCCAATTGAGATGCTAGAGGTTTTGCACACTCTGTTAGGGTATGTTGGATCATTGCTGGACAGTTGTGAAGTGACACATGATTTGTTATTTGTTGTGCTTAGCTGTATTACTCCAAATTATATCATAGCTCTTGCTGAACTGCAGAATCTAAATCTTCGCTCTTCTACTTAACAGATTAATCTGTAATCTTGAGCAAGTTACTCAACCTCACTGTGCCTTGCTTTCCTAATGTGTAAAATGGAGAAAATAATAGTACATTTCTCATAAAGCTGTCTGTGAAAAATAAGCCAATATTCTCAAAGTCCACAGAACATCGTCTGGCACACAACTCTCAAAAATCAGCTATCATTATTTGTATTACCATTGTTAGCTTTATCATTAGGGCTTTAGCACTTGTCAATTACTAACTGTGGCACCTTGTTCATTTCTATGTGACACAGTACAGGAGGTGTGAAACATCAAGCATTAGTAAAACACTGCTTAAATCTAAAAGAAATTAAGTATAAAAGTAGAATACACATATGTAGAGACTTGTAAATCACAAATAACCTGAAGGGGTATGGTCTGAAAATATACAGCTAAATCAATGATGGCTTGAGAATCCCCAATGAAGAGTGACATAAGACTCTCACTATACCAGAGAAAAAAAAACCTGAGAGTAGCAAGTGGTTAACTTTTATTCCCCTACCATATTTCTTTGTTATTGTTGTTTTGTTTTGTTTTGTTTTTTAATCAGAATTGTGTATAGCCTACCCTTTTGTTTGCTCTGGCACTGTTTTCTTAACACTTCCAAAGTGCTTCCTTTACCAATTTCCAGATCATCTCCCGATGTATTTATCTCAGATGAGACTTTTTCTCTCTAGTGTTTGTTTTTAATTCTTTTACTAAACACACCAAATCACAACTACGCAGTTCCACAAACTCAAACTCATTTTCTCTGAGGCTTTATCAGGAATCATCTCAAGATTGTGAAGCAGACTAACTTTTAATTGAAAATGTTATATACTTAAATTCCTCTGGAGAAGAATTGCAGCAGTTTCATACAAAGCTGCTTACTGCTAAACTTTCTGATGAGGTTTCTACTTCAATCAGCTGGCTTTAAAGACTCTACAGGTTGACAGTTTTCCAGATGACAGGAGGGCCTTTTTGTCCCTTAGTTTATTAACTGAACTAGCATTTTGACACGAAGGTCTATAATTCCTCCTCATGGGGTTTTAAAATATAAGTGAATCAAAGTCGGGATGTTTCTCATTGCACTGTGAGTTTACTGCAACTGGGGTTTACTACAACAGGAGTTGCAGTAAATTCACTGCAACAAGTACTGACGAGGCCCTCTCTGAATCCTAAATTCTTCCAAGATGTGGTCTGCATCAGCATTACCTTCGGTTAGAGATGCAGAATCTCATGTAGGTTTGTTACATGGACATCTTGCATGGAGTTGAGGTTTAGGGTGTGGGTCCTGTCACTCAGGTAGTGTGCATAGTACCCACCAGGTAGTTTTTCAACCCTCTCTCCCTCTTGCCTTGAGTATTCCCTGTCCCTGTTGTTTCCATGTTTATGTCCATGTGTACTGAAGTTTAGCTCTCACTTATAAAAGAGAACACGTGACATTTGGTTTTCTGTTCTTGCATTAATTAATTTAAGATAATGGCTTCCAGCCACATTTCTGTTGCTGCAAAGGACATGATTTCATTCCATGTCTGCATGGTATTACATGCTGTATATGTATCTTCTGTGTCTATATATAAAGGTAAATTTTTAAAAAACTAAAAAATTAAATTAAAAATTATGCTAAAATAAGTAAATAAATAAGAAAACAGAATCTCAAGCCCCACACCACACCTTCTGAATCACAATCTCAAATTCCTTCTCATGTACAAGGGCAGACTGGTGAAAAACAAAACTTAAGTCATGACAACTCCATGAAGTAGGACACTTTCCATCATTTTTCTGGAGGGGAGTGGGAGTTGTTTTCTCTGTAATTCCTCTTTTTCTGAGGAAATACAGTTTGGGGTGGAGGGGTGAAGAGAAGGGACTCTGAGTATATTCAATTCAGACAAAGCTTATTTTCCTTTAATTGAAATGATAAGGGAGCAGAAAAAGACATGCTTTTAAATAGGCCCCATGTAAAGATGGCCATTGTAGAAAAAATATTTCAATTGCATGCATAAACAGGACTTCAATGGTGAGCATCCTTCTTAGTGTCACCTGTAATTGAATTCGGCTGATAAATAAGCCTTGCATCTCTTCTTTATGAGAAAAAAGTGCTTATGGATTTTACATGTAATAAGTTCAAGGGCTTTGAAAAGTTCTGGATGATTTGCATGTAATGTAAATAATTTTAAAATATGAACTATTAGTTACAAAGTAAAAGCAAGTATACTATCAAAATTTACCTACAATTTTTACAGGCAACTATGTTTTTAAGTATCTTATTTGAGCATTATCTCAAGGCCAGAAAGGCATTAACATAAACTACAAATCATAAAGGCAGGAATTGTCTCAGAAGAAAAAAGTATTACAACTAAATAGATAAACTGGGGGGAAAAAGATTACTCCTGAAATGTAGATGGACTGTTACTGAGCTTCTGAAACTTAACAATCATGCTATTAATTATTAAAGTGTGGAATACATATCCCATAATATCTGAATTATATAAAATCTACTTTTTGAAGAAAACTGTTTTATTTAAAGTTTCCCATATGATTATCCTACTACCACAATTTTCTTTTTTTTTAATTTTTTTTATTTTTCTTTAGGTGTATACTATATCCAGCATTTCTCCCCATGTTATCCCTCCCCACCCTCCCCACCCCCAACTGTCCCTCCCCTACCCCACAACTGCCCCACTGTGTGATGCTCCCCTCCCTGAGACTACGTGTTCTCATTGTTCAACACTCACCTGTGAGTGAGAACATGCAGTGTTTCATTTTCTGTTCTTGTTTCAGTTTGCTGAGAATGATGGTTTCCAGATTCATCCAAGTTCCTACAAAGGACACGAACTAATCGTTTATTTATGGCTGCGTAGTATCACATGGTGTATATGTACCATATTTTTTTTGTCCGGTCTATCACTGATGGGCATTTGGGTTGGTTCCAGGTCTTTGCTATTGTACACAGGGCTGCAATGAACATATGTGTGCATGTGTCTTTATAGTAGAATGATTTATATTTCTTTGGGTATATACCCAGTAATGCAATTACTGGGTCAAATGGAATTTCTATTTCTAGATCCTTGAGAAATCACCACACTGTCTTTCACAATGGTTGAACTAACTTACACTCCCACCAACTAACTGTGTGGGAGTGTTCCTATTTCTCCACCTCCTCTCCAGCATCTGTTGTCTCCAGATTTTTTAATGATCACCATTCTAACTGGCATGAGATGGCATCTCAATGAGGTTTTGATTTGCATTTATCTAATGACCAGTGATGATGAGCATTTTTTCATATGTTTGTTGGCCTCATAAATGTCTTCTTTTGAAAACTGTTCATATCCTCCACCCACTTTTGAATGGGGTTGTTTTTTTCTTGTATGTCTGTTTTAGTTCTTTGTAGATTCTGGATATTAGCCCTTTCTCAGATGGATAGATTGCAAAAATTTTTTCCAATTCTGTTGGTTGCTGGTTCGCTCTTTTGATGGTTTCTTTCACTGTACAGAAGCTCTGAATTTTAATTAGATCACATTTGTCTATCTTGGCTTTTCTTGCCATTGCTTTTGGTGTTTTAGGCATGAAGTCCTTGCCTATGCCTATGTCCTGGATGGTTTTGCCTAGGTTTTCTTCTAGTGTTTTTATGGTGTTAGGTTTTATGGTTAAATCTTTAATCCATCTGGAGTTAATTTTAGTGTAAGGTGACAGGAAGGGGTCCAGTTTCTGTTTTCTGCACATTGCTAGCCAGTTTTCCCAACATCATTTATTAAACATGGAGTCCTTTCCCCATTGCTTGTTTTTTGTCAGGTTTGTCAAAGATCAGATGGTTGTAGATGTGTGGTGTTGCTTCTGGGGCCTCTGTTCTGTTCCACTGGTCTATGTCTGTTTTGGTACCAATACCATGCTGTTTTGATTACTGCAGCCTTGTAGTACAGTTTGAAGTCTGGCAGTGTGATGGCTCTGGCTTTGTTCTTTTTGCTTAGGATTGTCTTGCCTATGCAGGCTCTCTTTTGATTCCCTATGAAGTTTAAAGTGGTTTTTTCCAGTTCTGTGAAGAAATTCATTGGTAGCTTGATGGGGACAGTGTTGAATCTATAGATTACTTTGAGCAGTATGGCCATTTTCATAATATTATTTCTTCCTAACCATGAGCATGGGATATTTTTCCATCTGTTTGTGTCCTCTCTTATTTCGTTGAGCAGTGGTTTGTAGTTCTCCTTGAAGAGGTCCTTTATATCCTTTATTAGTTGTATTCCTAGGTATTTTATTCTCTTTGTAGCAATTGTGAATGGGAGTTCACTGTTGATTTGGCTATCTTTTAGTCTGTTATTGATATATAGGAATGCTTGTGATTTCTGCACATTGATTTTGTATCCTGAGAATTTGCTGAAGTTTCTTATCAGTTTGAGAAGATTTTGGGCTGAGACGATGGGGTCTTCTAGATATACAATCATGTTGTCTGCAAAAAGAGACAGTTTGACTTCCTCCTTTCCTATTTGAATACGCTTTATTTCTTTTTCTTGCCTGATGCTCTGGCTAGAACTTCCAATACTATATTGAATAGACAAGGAGGGCATCCTTGTCTAGTGCCTGATTTCAAAGAGAATTCTTTCAGCTTTTGCCCATTCAGTATGATATTGGCTGTAGATTTGTTACATATAGCTTTTATCATTTTATGATATGTTCCATCCAGGACCTAGTTTTTAGCATGAAGGGCTGTTGAATTTTATTGAAAGCCTTCTCTGTATCTATTGAGATAATCATGTGGTTTTTGTCTTTGGTTCCATTTATGTGATGGATTACGTTTATGGATTTGCATATGTTGAACCAGCCTTGCATCCCCGGGATGAAGACTACTTGGTCGTGATGGATAAGCTTCTTGATGTGCTATTGCAATCTGTTTGCCAGTATTTTATTGAAGATTTTTGCATCTATGTTCATCATGGATATTGGACTGTAGTTTTCTTTTTTAGTTGAGTCTCTGCATGGTTTTGGTATCAGGATGATGTTGGTCTCATAAAATGAGTTAGGGAAGATTCCTTCCTTTTGTATTGTTTGATACAGTTTTAGAAGGAATAGAACCATCTCCTCTTTGTACATCTGGTAGAATTCGGCTATGAACCCGTCTGGACCTGGACTTTTTTTGGCTGGTAGGCTATTCTCTACTTCAGCCCTTGTCATTGGTCTATTGAGGGTTTCAACTTCCTCCTGGTTTAGTCTTGGTAGAGTACAACTGTCCAGGAATTTATTCATTTCTTCCTAGTTTACTGGTTTATGTGCATAGAGCTGTTTGTAGTAATCTCTTTTGGTAGTTTGTATTTCTGTGGGATCAGTGGTGATGTCCCCTTTATCTTTTTTTATTGCATCTGTTTGATTCTTCTCTCTTTTCTTTTTTATTAGTCTGGCTAATGGTCTATTCTGTTGATCTTTCCAAAAACCCAGATCCTGGATTTATTGAATTTTTGAAGGGTTTTTTGTGTCTCTATCTCCTTTGGTTCAGCTCTGATCTTAGTTATTTCTTGCCTTCTGCTAGCTTTTGATTTTTTTTTGATCTTCCTCCTCTAGCTCTTTCAATTTTGATGATAGGGTGTCAATTTTAGATCTCTCCTTGTTTCTCAGGTGGGCATTTATTGCTATGAATTTCCCTCTGGACACTGCTTTAAAGGTGTCCCAGAGATTCTGGCAAGTTGTATCTTCATTCTGATTGGTTTCGAAGAACATCTTTATTTCTTCCTTCATTTAATTGTTTATCTAGTCAACACTCAGAAGCAAGTTGTTCAGTTTCCAAGTGTTTGTACAGGTTTGAGTGTGTTTCTTAATCCTGAGTTCTAGTCTGATTGCGCTGTGGTCTGATAGACTGTTATGATTTCCATTCTTTTGCGTTTGCTGAGGAGTGATTTGCTTCCAATGATGTGGTCAATTTTAGAGTAAGTGCAATGTAGTGCCGAGAAAAATGTATATTCTGTGGATTTAGGGTGGCACGTTCTGTATATGTCTATTAGGTCCACTTGGTCCAGCTCTGCATTCAAGTCTTGGATGTCCTTGTTAATTTTCTGTCTCGTTGATCTGTCTAATATTGACAGTGGAGTGTTGAAGTCTCCCATTATTATTGTGTAGGAGTCTAATCTTGTTTTAGCTCATTAAGAACTTGCTTTATGTATCTGGGTGTTCCTGTGTTGGGTGCATATATATTTAGAATAGTTAGCTCTTCTTGTTGGATTGATCCTTTTACCATTATGTAGCATCCTTCTTTGTCTCTTTTGATCTTTGTTGGTTTGAAGTCCATTTTATCAGAGATTAGGATTGCAACCTCTGCTTTTTTTTGCTCTCCATTTGCTTGGTAAATCTTCTTCCACCTCTTTATTTTAAGTGTATGTGTGTCTTTGTATGTGAGATGATTTTCCTGAATACAGCACACCAATGGGTCTTAACTTCTTATCCAGTTTGCCAGTCTGTGTCTTTTGATTGGGCGTTTAGGCCATTTACAATCAATGTTAATTTATTATGTGCGAATTTGATCCTGCCATTTTGTTACTGGCTGGTTTTCATTCCTGTTAGTTGACTCATTTTCTTCATTGAATTTTTGGTCTTAATGCCAACTGGTTTGCTTTTGCAGTGGGTGGTACTTGTTCCTTTCCGTGCTTAATGTTTCTTTCAGGAGCTCTTGTAGGGCAGGTCTGGTGGTGATGAAATCTCTCAGTAATTGCTTGTCCATAAAGTATTTTATTTCCCCTTCACTTCTGAAGCTTAGTTTGGCTGGATATGAGATTCTGGGTTGAAAGTTCATTTCTTTAAGGATGTTGAATATTGGCCCCAACTCTCTTCTGGCTTGTAGGGTTTCTGCTGAGAGATCCACTATGAGTCTGACTGGCTTCCCTCTGTGGGTAACCTGACCTTTCTCTCTGGCTGCCCTTAGCATTTTTCCTTTCATTTCAATCCTGGTGAATCTGACAATTATGTGCCTTGGGTTTGCTCTTCTTGAGGAATATCTTTGTGGAGTTCTCTGTATTTCTTGAATTTGACTGTTGGACTGCCTTGCTAGGCTTGGGAAGTACTGCTGGATAATATCCTGGAGCGTGTTTTCCAGCTTGATTCATTTTCCTCATCACATTCAGGTACACCAATCAAGTGTAGATTAGGTCTTTTCACATAATCCCATATTTCTTGGAGTCTTTGTTCACTTCTTTTCACTCTTTTTTCTCTTTTCTTGCCTTCTCTTTTTATTTCATTGAGCTGATCTTCAATCTCTGATATCCTTTCTTCTGCTTGATCGATTTGGCTATTAAAACTTGTGTTTGCTTCACGTAGTTCTCATGCTATGTTTTTCAACTCCAAAGAGTCATCTATGCTCTTCTCTAAGCTGGTATTCTAGTTAGCATTTTGTCTAACCTTTTTTCAAGGTTTTCGGTTTCTTTGCATTAAGTTAGAACATGTTCCTTCAGCTCAGAAAAGTTTGTTATTATCCACCTTCTGAAGTCTGTTTCTGTCAATTCATTGCACTCTTTCTCAGTCATGTTGTGTTCCTGTGTTGTTAAGGAGTTGTGATCCCTTGAAGGAGAAGAGGTGTTCTGGTCTTTGATGGTCTCATCTTTTTTGCACTGTTTTTTTTTTCCCCATCTTCATGGATTTACCTGGCTGTGGTGTCGGGGAGCTAGCTGCTTGATAAGGTCACTTGTCTGCCTGTCGAGGCGCTACTGGGTTTCTAGGAACTCCTTCAGGTTACTCTACCACAATTTTCATGTGATGTTACAGAGTATATATTACAGTGGTTCATTATCTAAAATTGATTAAAAATAAAATGGTGATGACCGAATAGCTCCTGTCTGGCAAAACCTCTTGCAGATAAAAACTACAAACCATGAACAAAATACAAAAAGAAATTATCTGAAGACCCTGGAGAGTGACAAGACAAGGAGATGCTAAAAGGAAACGACACTTTAAAATGGAGATAGTTGTACATAAAGTTTCCATGGTTTTATCCCTTTCCAGGACAGGTAAAACTGTGATAGAAAGCTCTCAATTTTACTGACTTGAAGAGTAGAAGACAGAATTTAGGACAACTACAGCTCCCCAAAAGTGAAGGAAGTAAATCTCAAAAAAAAGAGTAAGAGGAGGGGGACCTAAGATTTAGTGTATACACTTATGCCTAGTCTTTCACTGACTCCATAACCATGTGAATGTGAAGGAGTCCATAAGCATGTAGTACTTGTTCAATATATATTGTTTAAGTGTATGAATGAAAAGATGACCTAATAGCCATAATTTCACAGAACATCCAACAAGCTATAATACCCCATATCAAATTTACTTAAAGAGATCTGACAGAGAAAAACAGAATACCTCATTTAGGTTTAGGGGAACTTCATTAATCTTTAAAGGAGTTTTTCCCATCGTTCCATTGTTTGACACTTGAAAGTTGTTTAACACTTGAGTAATGAACCACAGTAAACTTTTTTCCAGATGAAGTGTTCTTTTATGTTGTAAAGTGAAACAATAGATGGAAAAGGATGGCTTAAAGAATGCTACAAAATGGCCCAAATGGCCACTGAATATTCACATGGCCCTTGAAAAGTCTTTGCGTATACCAAAGGCACATAGGCATGCCCACTCTGAAGACCATAGTGCAAAGGAAAACACCTGTTTGCCCAAGGCTATACGGGATAAATGACAGGGCATACCAGACCTTAGGGACTGCCATCTTCTAAAGCATTCACCTTAGAAACTTAGAAAAACTTGACAAAAATTTAAGATGCCCCCAGAGGAATTCACCCAGCATTGTAAGTTTTCTATTGATGTCAGCAGCCTGATCCCTGCAGATATGTAATGATCTTTGCAGACTTTTGTAAGAATTGTAGTGCTCTTAGGTAAAAAGGTCCCTGGAACTTGTCAGATCATAGATAAGTAGCTCTTGTTTGGATACTTGATAAAATAACATTGAATTAAGAGTTAAAATATTTTCAATCGAACAACACTATAAACACTACCCAAAACCATATTCGTTTCGATTTAATAAGCAACTGCTGCCCACTTTCTATGTAAATATTACTGGGTTTAACTCCTGAGGGTGGAGATGGAGGAGGCAACAGAGACATAAAGATGAATCAGGTAGAAACATATTTAACAAAAATTACATGTTCACTCAATATGTAATCTAGATATATATTAAATAAAATTTAATTTAAAAAATTAACCTGGCAAATTTAACAAGTATAGACCACAAATCTTTATTATTCAGGCTCTTTAATAATGTCTTTTCCTCCAGGCAAAATATTTCGAAATTAACTTATTGATCCTTCTTCACTTGCTCAAGTAAACATCACTTCACACCCTTCCTTCTGAGCTAAAGTGAACTGATGAGAAAACATTTTTAGAAGCTTCAGGGAAATGTAAATAATTATGTTTAATTATTAGAGATCATGCTGAACCTATAACAAAGTTTATTTCTGTTTTGAAACAAAACTTGGCAAAAATAAAATTTGTAGCTTTGATTCAGTACAAAGTATTAGGAAGTTGGTACCTTTCAGACCATTTCAAAGTAATTTTTAAATATTTTATTTATTAATATGCTTGTACAGTAGGGAATGTGGTTTTAGTTCTTTGCTGTAAGTTTCCAAATATATTTATTTGGCCCCCTAATAACTAAACAGGAAAGATACTCTTGGGCTCTTCGTTTTGCCTCAGTTTTGTCCATGTGAATTTGAAAAGTAAATTAACAGTCAAGTACCTCTTTTACTATAAAGTGGCCTGTATGTATTGCACCCCCCAGAAAATACAAAAGTTGGAAGAAGAGTAGAATGTGTTTGACTTTGGCAGAATCTGCTAATCCATTCCTTTTAACACAAACTGGGTAGATTATTTAATGTTAATAACACAAGCCCCACTAGTTTGATCCATTTATTCTCCTCTGACTTACCTGAAAAGAGAATTTTTAACTGTCTTAAAGTTGGCAAGAAAAATTACCTTTTTTAGAAATCATTGTATATTGTAGCACTTATTTGTTTATATAACCGTCTCCCCACCAGAAGATACCTTCCTTGATCATAAGCACTGAACTTTATTTTTGCAGCCCTAGCCTAGGATCGGACACAAAAATACAAGTACAGTTACTGCATTAAACTTAGCCACCATTTTGAAAAACCAAAAGATCTTAAGTATATGTTTTAATCAAATCCTGGCAGGATATATGAAACATATGGCTCTTATTTTTAATTTTCCTTTGCCAAATCTGTTTGACAGCAAAACAAAACTAAAACATCTCACAAAATTTTCCTTAGTATGTTATTATATCTAACTATATAAAATCAACACAGAAGTTGAACCTAATACTCCAATTTTACCAATGAGAGGGAGAAATTGAAGTATTTTTTGTGAAAGCTATGAATTTTTGTGCACACGAAATGTATCATGAGAATTAAGTATACACTAACAATGAAATATGCACAGGCTTGGCCCTTGCCAAAGTTTTCTAGTAGAGAGCACTTACTTTTGGCAACACTTCCCAGGTCTTCTCTTTGTGAACCTCTCAAGACAATAAATTTCTTAGGAATAGGTACTTTTTTTGACAACTGTGGATCTTCTAGCCTACTGCCTGCATCTAATATTTGATATTTGATAAATAAATATTTGATAAATATTTGATAAACCATATTCCAAATCTGCATTCTCTATGATCCCCCAGCCACTTTTCTTTACTTTCTTTAATTCTTCTACTCTGTGGTTTCAAAGAGTGAGAGGATAAAATGTGTAATCCCCTCCTGAGGTATTGGCATTTCATAAAGCAAACAGCTTTGAGCTAAAGAAATGAAGCCATATGGTATGTTAGGCATTATGAAGATGATGGAATGCATTCTGAAAGGCAAGATAGTATTCCTTAGCTCCCTGTTATACCTGGTAATAGGCCTGGAGTGCAAATGATGCCAAGAACAGTTCATGGTAGATTTTCAATTATTTAAAAGTAGGACATAGGCCATGATCATTGCTTTTCATTGTTTCCACAGATGAGCTCTGGTTTCCTTTCTATTTCTCATACTGAAGTTCTTCCTCTACCCTCACCATAACAGAAAAACACCTCAAAACATTGATTACCTATTATAAGGTTGGTCTTTTCTAAACAAACAAACAAAAATTCCAAAGCAGTTTACATTTGGAGGCATTCTTTGCTCCTCTATCAATGGTTCTTGAACATATTGCCATACAAGATTTCCTATGTTATACAGATCAAGGGAATTTTCTTAAGTGTTGTTGAAAACTATAAATAGGAAACAAATTCACTACTGAACATCTATCTTCTATAAAGTTTAGAGGTTGACTTAATCAGACTAAGAAAAACCTCCATTCTATAATTCTGATTCCATTTTTAATCAAATTATTATAAACACCCTTTGAGTCATTTTGTGGAAAAGATAGATTAAATAGTGTACCCAATCAAAAAAACTGAACAATTCCTTCCACTTGAAAGTTACATAATTGCTCAACAAATTGTATGTGTTATTAAAACATGAATTGATAGTAGGGCCACTGAATAGTGCTACAACTCATTAAAGCCAACTAGTATGGTTTTACTTCTTAGGATTGTTAGAAGTAAATTTTCTGTTCCACAAAAGAAATAGCACTCGAATATAAATTTTCTCAGCAAGGCAATTTACTTCTATAGAAGGGTGTGTCTCATGGATGGAGCAGTGGCAAGAGCATAACTGAACTAGGGAGGGGAAGGGGTTCTTATCCCTTATGTAGGTAGTCCCGACTTCTGTGTAGTCCTCCTATTGGCTAGGGTTGGACCACACAGTCTAAGCTGATTCCAATTTGTTATTTTAAAGAGAGGAGTATGAGCCAAAGTGGCAGGGTGAGCAGTTTTGGCAGGAAAGATGGTTACAGAACAGATGACGAAAGGTGGTGACTGAGGTCAGAGCAGATGATCAGGGGTGACTCAGGGCAGAGCAGGTGACTAGCATGAGTCAAGACTCTAAATATGTGGGTTAGGAGCAGGATGCACAAGGGGGATGTGCAGTTTCAATGAGAGGAATAGGTGCAGGTAATCAGGGGAACAGATATGAACTACTGATTAGAACTTCCAGGAAAGTTGTTTACTGAAATTAGGGGCAAGGAGATGAAGAAAATGATGAAGTTAAACTTTAAAATAAAGAAGGAACATGGAAACTGAACATAGTGGCATACTTATTCTTTGAAGAGAGACTTGGAACTCACTGTATTCAACAGAGTATGTGTCATTTACAGTGGCAATTATCTCTTTTTATATTAATGAAGAAAATAAAATAGAGCATAACTCACAAATTGTATCTATTTGGGCTTCAAGTATTTCTTGTTTTACTTGGGAGTGATGCATTTATATTATTTGAATATAGATTTTGTCTTACAATTTGGGAGATCATACTACTTTAAACAATATTACACTGGTGTGACTTATCCCTAGAAAGACAGTGGAACATTGCTTAGCTTATTTGAACTGATCTCAGAGGGACTTCTTTAATATCCCATGCTGCTAATCAAGAAACCATCTCAGAATGGTGGTAAGGACTAACTCTAGGCAAGAGGCCCCATCATTCTGTTTACTGCCTAAGTTACTCCACCCTTGACGGAAAGATTATAATTAAGTCAGGGACCATAAGACAATATATTATTCATATTGATATTCCCAGAAGTAGATTAGTTCTTGGCTCCATAGTAGGTGTTCCATAAATGTTTGTTCAATGCAACTGAATTACCTTGAATATCATGGGCACAGGATTCTTAGCTAGGGGTCTAAATTAGAAATATCTAAAAATATTTTGAAAACAAAAACAGAGAAGAGGTATGATTACGTGTATTTCTTTAAAAATCATCAGGTGACACTGATAAACCACCTTAGTTATAAACCACTAATCTAAGTGGTGAACTATTTTTGTGAAAAATTCTAATAGTCAGCTTGATTGCCTAAATATTTCTAATTATTTTTATGAGGTATTTATTTTAAAAATGAATAGGCTAGTGATTTTCAAAATTTGTGTGAGCTTTTGAGGCTTTAGCCTCCAAACAGTATCATACACCAAACCCAAATATTGTCAGTTCTCATTATTATTCAGGAATTCTACCTTTGCAAATTTGCCTTTTCATTATAAATTACGTGTAACCCCCAAATCAATACTCCTAGCAGTTTCGCTGTCATTCACAGACACTCACAGAGTGGCCAGACATTGGAGCCACCCTTTGTGCAGCTCCCAGATGAGGTTAAACAAGGCAATGCTCTCTTTGCCTTCTTGTTTCGGTTTTCATACTACAAACAAATATCCTTTTTGTGGTCTACTTAGTGCTACATTTTTATGCATTTTGTTTGATTTTATTGTTTTAAATGGCCCCCAAGCATCATACTGAAGTGCTGTATGGTGTTCCTAAGTGCAAGAAAGCCGTGATGTGGCTTACAGAGAAAATATGTATATCGAATAAGTTTTCTTCAGGTAGAAGTTATAGTGCTACTGGCTGAGAGTTCAGTGTGAATAAAGCAGCAACATATGTTAAATAAGGTGTCTTTAAACAAAACACATAAAACAAAGTTAGCTATTGATTGCTGGATGAAAACATTGTGACCAGAGGTTTACAGGAACCTAACCCTGTGTTTCCCCTGGAAGCAATAGCTCAGGATTTTCTATTTCAGTTTTTGCAGCAACTTTATAGACCATAAATACTGAAAACAACAATAATTAACTGTATATAAAACTTGAAGCCAAAATTGCTCTAGATGACATAGGCATAAGACCATCATTTTTGTTCTCTTATCATCTCTTTCTTCCCAAGTGACATTCCCCAAAACATATACTTATTTTCTGGATCCAGGAGGAGGAATTTTAATAAGAATAGTCTTCCAAATGAATCCAGAGTAACAACTGAATTTCACATTTTACCTATATATCTGGATGTTATGTAGATACAGCAAGTACTTGCTTAGAAAATGTGAAACTAACATTATATTAAATCAAATAATTCCAGTTAGGAAGGTAATCAGTTGGGGTTGGGAGGAGGATATCCAGTGCTTTTCTGAGCCAAATATAAATTACTTTTATATTACCTGGTGTTCTTAATTATCTGCACCACTATACCACTCTGGACAGGATCAGAGGTTGGTTCTACCTCTGACAATGTCATATCACCTTCTGGGTCCAGGGGGCTTTTCTCTATGTGCAATGAAAGTAAAGGAAATACAATAGAACATCTGTTGACTCATCACACCAGATTTTGAGTAAATGAATTACTTCTCTTATGCATTAAATAAAATGCATGGTTTGGAAAAGCTTGCTGCAGTACTGAAAGTCACTTCATGGCTATTTTACTTTTTAAAGAAAAGGTCTAAATGTAGTCAAATTCAAAACAAAATAAGAAGCAACATACTGTAAAACAGAGCATTTGGTAAAATAATAATAATGCAAATAACCATTCCCTAATACCTAAGATTTTGAATGCTAAATTCTGTTGTCATTGCTGTGGTTATTATTGCTGTTGAGAGATAAACATAGCTAAGTACCCTCAGGCAGACATCCTCAGCTGGAGACATTTTGCTCCCCAGGGGGGATTGGGCAACATCTGGAGACATTTTTGATTGCAGGATTGTGTGGGAGATGCTACTAGCATCTAGTGGATAGAAATTAGTCATACTACTAAAATATACAAGGCAGCCCCCATAACCACAACAAAAACCAATCTACTCCAAAATGCTAATGTACCAAGATGAAAAAACTCCTATTCCAGGGGTTACTAGTGAATAAAAGAATTCTATTATGCAGTACAAGCAATGGTTATTTCTATACAGACAACGATATTAGTGACTCTCCCAGGAGTGTGGCTCCTACACCTGCATTGAGTTCTCAGCAAGGATGTCATCCTAATCTCTGTGCCTAGAGAGAGCTTGATCCCAATATACAAACCAAGGCTCCCATATGAAAACAAAAGCACAAACAGCAGCTAAGCTCAGCATGCCTCCTGGGTTCACACATGAAATTTACCAGCTGACTCTCTCCTCTTTACTGCTAAAGGGACATCATTAACAAATCATTGAACTTTAGGAACAACATTAAAAATATCTGGGTTATTTTCTTCATTGACCATAGAAAAAGAGCCATAAAGTCATGGATCAAATCCCTAGGTGTTGTCTAAGGTTATGAGTCTGACACATTGCAGGAAAATGAATCAATCTGTTTAAGTCCCCAGAATGTAACAAGAAAACATTTTGTGGACTAGTCTTCCACTGACTTATTTGGCTATTTACATGTAATACCAATAATCTGTGCATTCACTCTGATTTATGGGTATAGCAGGCGGTACACGTTGACAGATGCTTGGGAAACTGCTTTGCAAACAATGCAGATACTTTGGCTTCTTTTCACATTTACTCTGTGCTCACTGCCACATCTTTACCTGTGTCTTCTTCTGAATATCTTCCTTTCTTTCTGACAGGTGGGCTGCAAGATTTTGCATTTCTTCCACCAGTATATGATGTCCTGCAACTATTTCTGGATGCTCTGTGAAGGGATCTATCTTCATACCCTCATTGTGGTGGCCGTGTTTACCGAGGAGCAACATTTGCGGTGGTATTATCTCTTGGGCTGGGGTATGTATTTTCCACAGCTAAGTTTTGAGTCACTTTCACCTCTGTCTGTATGCTTCCAGTTTTCTTCTAATCTTGGTCTCAGAGAATAGAGTCAGGGCCCAGATCCTTTAAGGAATAATGGAACACAGGTACTGGCAGGAGTTTAGTCTCCAAAAGACCTGGTAGAAACCCTTTACCAATCCCAATCAAACTGTGCTGAACATGAGGGTCTGCACAGAGAAGGAAAGTATGACTATAAGGATAACTTCAGGGAACAAACTCAGCTAACGATGGACACAAAACGTGCCCTGATTAGAGAAGATCTGATTAAGCCTTCTTCTGCTTTAGTCATCACATGTTTGTAGAGCAAAGGGGAATTTCACATTTTGAATTCTGTACCTCCCCTACCCTGGCTTCATTTTCCTTCCTCAATAACATATCTTCCTGTCAGTCCATCAGCAGGACTCCTCCAGTGAAATCTCAGGAAGTGCAGTCCAGCCAAGAGGCATATATAACCACATGGGTTTCCAAGTATAGCCTATGTGACATCATGTCACATGGCAATGGCTCTGGAAAGCTTAGGGCTGAATTGTTTACGCTGTGGTTGTTTCTGTACAAACTTAAGGGAGGGTGCTAAAGTCCTTCAGGGATGCTCTAGAATTGCTCACTTTCCCCAGGGGTGCTGAAAGTCCAGCTCCCCCTGGTGGAAGGGAAGCAAACAGATGTTAAGGCAATGAAAGAAAAATGTTGCAATAAAAACACATGCTGCCTTATCAAATAAAGTTTCAGCTTCACCTTGAAACTTCCATACTAGAGGAGAAACTCATGGGCCATCTCTCACTGACTACATAGCCGAATGCTTCCCTCACCACATCCACTCATGAGGTGACTGTGACTCTGAAAGCAGAGGCTGTGGATGGCCTTCAATTAAGCCTGTCCTTTAATGGAGCAGGTTGGGGAGCCACTACAAATACTGGTAGGAAAGACATAGTAAGAAGAAAGGTTAATTTAAGTAATTTTTTAAAACATCACCTTTGTATTTAAAGCCCTGCCCAATAGGCATTGTCACCAATTTACAGAAATGTGCCTGGGAAGTCATAGAGCCAGTTTAGAGTCTTTCCTGCAGTCTGTAAACTGCAGAAAGGGGCTGGTTTTATGCCATACTGGTTTCCATAATACCCTTACATAACAGGAGTATATGGCTTTAACCAAATGCATTGCCCAAACCCAATGGGATAATCCTATAATAATGGGTCAGTGGGGCAGATAGGCGGGATGCCTCAAAATTGAATTGATGATGCTACAATTCTTCGGCTGCAAGCAACAGAGTAAGATGTTCTAACTTAAGCAAATATAGAGAAGTTGTCAGAATCTAGATTATCTCATGGAAGCCAAGGGCAGAAATACAGCCAGGCAACTAAAAGGGCTGTAGCCTAGGACCAGATAAACCAGGAGCTCTCTCCCTCTGCCTTTTATCTTTGCTTTTCCTCTGTGAATCTGTTTTCACCTTTCTTTTTCTTTACAAACCATAGACCACAGGATATCCACTCCCTCCAGTTTTCATAGTAAATGCATCCTGCCCCAAAGTTTCCCGAGTATACATGTTTCTGTTCCAGGCATTCACAAAAACTAAATGCCCATCTTTTTTTTTTTTTTTTTTTTTTTTTTTTGAGACGGAGTTTCGCTCTTGTTACCCAGGCTGGAGTGCAATGGCGCGATCTCGGCTCACCGCAACCTCCGCCTCCTGGGTTCAGGCAATTCTCCTGCCTCAGCCTCCTGAGTAGCTGGGATTACAGGCACGCGCCACCATGCCCAGCTAATTTTTTGTAGTTTTAGTAGAGACGGGGTTTCACCATGTTGACCAGGATGGTCTCGATCTCTTGACCTCGTGATCCACCCGCCTCAGCCTCCCAAAGTGCTGGGATTACAGGCGTGAGCCACCGCGCCCGGCCCTAAATGCCCATCTTTAAGCGCCAATTATGAATAGCAGGACAAGAGAATCTGTGATCCAACTGAAGGCAGGTAGCCTACCCTGGTTCAATGAACTGTGGCCAAGAAAATTGAGAGGGATACTGTAATATAGTGTGAACATGTCTAGGGATAGTGAACCCTCCGGCAAAAGACTGAGAAAGGGGTCTTTGTGAACTGTACATGCTGTCTAGGATATGCACCAGATCACCTCATCTGTATGGCTGCTCCCTTACCAGGAGAGCAGCAGCTCCACCCTGTTTACTTAGCCATCCAGTGAACTTAGAAGTCAGGCTATGACTATCCTGCTGATTCTACATCAGTTAACAGGTTCTCCTGCTCTTTCCTTTCCTCAAAACAGGCCAAAATTTAATCAAAATGGCCTTGTACTACTTTTTTTCTTTTAGCTCCAGCCTTCCACAGAGACTAATGTTTCCTTTCCCTGGCCTCCTCATTCTTATGCACACCCTCTCAACAATTTCTAGACTTCCAAATCTGGTCATGCCAAGAATAGACTAGATACAATTTAATCACTCCAATAGCAATCGGATCATTACAATCGTAACAATTGGCGCTGTACAAATACCTTCCAATCAAACACCTGAAAACAACATTCTACCCCAAACACACACACAAGCACACACAAAATTTCTGCCAGATTTATTTCCTTTAAAATAATATCTGTGGTATGTTTCTTTTACCAGTTTTGATTGTTCAAAACATCTATTTGCCACAATCAGAAAATTTCCCATGTGAAGAAAAGGCTGTAAATTGATTCTTGTCTGTGACATTCAGTGGAAACAAGGGCACCCTAGAAGGAACAATTTATACTGCTTTTGGAATATACTGATGTATTGTAAATTAGTTATAAAAACTTTTTGGTATCATCGTAGACAGCTCAATGAAGATATCTGCTTAAAACACATAAACAATGCAAAGGAAAAAAGGAACAAGCTGCTCAGCTGTATCAAAAACAAGGACAATGATAAATAAATTACTTATGTGACACCTTAAGCTTCTTTAATCAACAAATATTTAAAACTTCATTAGAATGATTCAAGTAGAATCCCAAAGAATCTTACACTTAGTAAGGAAAGCACAAAATGGGGAGTTGCAAATCAATGGGTGTATAGATTAAGTAATGCACGATGAGAAATTTTAGGGATCTGCTGTACAACATCATACCTATAGGTAACAATATTGTACTATGCACTTAAAAATATATTTAGAGGGCAGATATCATGTTAATTGTTCTTGCAACAATAATATAAAAATTTAAATTAAAAAAAGAATTAGAGGGATTTGTACTTCCATAGATAGATTTTTGGAAAGAGTCAACCAAATAGATCTAAAATGTAATGTTTTAGCATGCTAAAGTTAAGAGTATCTTTCTATACACACGCGCGTGCACACACATACACACACACACACACCAAAATTCCACCAAACTCGTTACCACTGAAAAATGCGGTGCCAAATCTGAACTCTGAGAACAAAACTGACATATTTTAAAGCAAGGACTCCTTTCTTAGAACTTTTAAGTAATCATTAGCTTTGGCTGGGAGAAAAATGGGTGAATTTACTACCAATTAATTTCTCAAGAAGAAATAGTTTCACAGAAACTTTAAAAAGTTTAATGAAGCAAGAGAAAAAGTCTCTTCTGAATAATATTTTTATTGTCCTCTGAAAATTCTTTTCACATGAAGACAGTATGATAGGTTCTAAACTTTACAATGCCAGAATAAAAGCAAAACCTATATATTTTTAAAAGATTCTTGAAAGTTAGACTGCAGAAAATTTGGCCCAAAAAAACCAAGTTGTATTATAGCACCTAATTTGTTTGCAGGTGATATAAAGCCCGTCCATTTAATTCAGCTTTGAATAATGTTACCAACTCTAGGATTTGAAACCAATCTCAAATAATTGAAATTCTACCAAATAGAAAATCAAAGAATGGTTCTTTCAGTAATTACTCCCTTCCAAGTATGCATGGCACCACTTATTAGTCAATTTCTCTCCAATTGAAGTATCTTGACATACTGAAGTTTAGTTCTCAGGAAAATCATTTATTTTGCAGCTCTTTCTATACTGTTCCTTTGCCTTGCCTTGCCTTGCCTTGCTGGTTTCCCCCTTGTTAGAAATCAAAGGAAGGAAATTCCCCCCATGGACTTCTACATTGAACAAATAGAATTTATCTAATCACCTTTAAAAGCATGAATCCTATGGAGACTGGGTTATTCTGATCCTTATTATCTTTGGTGGGAGGAATGGGTTGTAATGGATCTTGGGGCCTTGGAGAGAAGAGAAAGGAAAAATGAAAAAACAAACTACATAAAAGAAGGCATCATAGCCAGATGAAGGCAAAGAGCCATGGGTGTTGAAAGGTATGGGGTCTACACTCTTCTGCAGATGAAATAAAACACTTTCCTTTCTACAAAATGATGAGGTGGGATTCAGTTTTCCATATGCCTCTCTTGCTGTCTAATTCTAAATATGCATCTCAAAATAAATCCAGAGACTTTGTTTCCATTTCTGAGCCCATGTGGGAAAATGGTATGTTAGAACTGTTGTGAATAACATAATCATGTTTTGTGTAAACAAACTCAAAATTATTTCAGACCAAACATTAAATCGATGGTCCTATTGAATATATGCTTCCTGTAGAATCTGAGGTTGTTCTTAGGTGAAAATTCAATATTTTGAGGCCTCTTTTTGTATGTAACTCACAGAAAATAAAAGTGTGTTGATTTAATTCTTTTCTAAGACAAATTTCTTAATCTGATGACAATAACAAAATCTCTTCCTACAGGTGTCTCAATCAAATCAAATGATATTCTATTCTTTATAGATACATATGAGTAAAAAGTCAATTTTTTCTTTTTTAATGAAAATTACAACTTTAGGTTACACTTATAGAATCATAATTGATTGAAAAAATTATAATCTGGAAGGATGCATTCCAACAACTGTCTCCATTTTTCTGTTTATAAATTTTAAAACTTTTTCTTCTTCACTAGCATTTTGAGCTTAGTCGGGGAGGTACAGTAAGCTGCCTTCATAAAGGTTCTCTAGCCAGAACCTACAGAAGGTAGGAAATGTATTGGCTTCTCTGAAGTATTCATATTAAAAGGAAACAAAATCACTGTATGAGATATAAACAGACAGAAAAACAAAAAAGCCTAGAAGAAAGAATAACATCAGCTATGGCTTTAGGAGGAATGGGACTATTACTTTCATACACCCTCCCTTACCAGGAGAGCAGCAGCTCTCCATGAGAGCCCAGTTCACCTATGATGAAAGGCTTTCAAGCCTCAGTTAATAATCATCATTATAAACATAACAATGGTAATAACAGTCATAGTGTACCTACTACACTCAGCAATTTGTAAAAGGCTTTTAATTATCAGAAGACTCTTAACCAATCTCTCTGAAAGCCCATGATGTTCTAACTGGGAGCATTTTTAACTGGCTTGACCAAAGATAATTTTTGTGAAAATATCAGGGGAACATCTTGACAGACACACTCAATTTAACAGTACTTTTGCAAGTACACTACCATTTTCCATGCAGTTTTACTTATAGGTTATGACCACAAAACCAAGTGTGATTTGTACTTTTCACATTTGTAGGGTTCCCGCTGGTGCCAACCACTATCCATGCTATTACCAGGGCCCTGTACTTCAATGACAAGTAAGTATTTTATGGTGATGTTTAGGTTAACATATGCATAAATAAAATGGATTTGCGTATTAATGTGTTTCCCACCCCCCTTTTTTACAGCTGCTGGCTGAGTGCAGATACCCATTTGCTTTACATAATCCATGGCCCTGTCATGGCAGCACTTGTGGTGAGAATTGGTTTTTAATGCAATATTAATAGTGTTATCTCTTAGTTGAGATTTGTGTGTGTATGGTTCTATGTATCATATGTTTTATAACTTCAAAATGAAGCTCATTTGATAGCATTCTGTAGTAAGAAAAGCAATTTGATTTTAGAATCTTCAAAAAAATGCTTTTTACTTATACACAGGGAGGGGTTATGAGCTCATTTTCATTACGCACTGTAACAGCAATGTAGCTCATATTTTAAGACTTTTATAACTAGATTCTCCTAGGTAAAGGTAAGAGGCCAAGGGGCTGCAAGAATTTTTAAAAGGTTGTGTTGCTAAAGAAAGTGAAATATCCTAAAGTGTGTAATTCCTGTACCTTTTTCCCTAGGTCCTAGAGAACAGAACCATCTTCTGTTTCAACTTTGGTACATGGGCCATCATCAAAAATACCCCAATTACACACCTGAAATATTTTAGGCATTTCACACACATTGCCATGCTGTTTTTAAAAGAAACCTTCTAATGGTAATATGTAAGGCTGTTTTACTCTTAGGGAAAAAAAAAAAAAGAAAAACCTAAACCCAAGTCTGTAGTAATCTCACTCAAAAATCTCAGAACTAAGAAGAAGTTTGAGTTAGAATGAAAGTGGGACAGAGAATGAGACTGTCTGATTCTGAATGCTAGCTCCTTTATTTCTACCCATGTTTGCTTTACTACGTGTTGGCCAGGATCAGATAAAGAAAGTGAAATATCATATGTAATATTTAACCACATTTAATAATTTGACATTATCTTTCCCATTAACCTTAAAGACAGTGTTTTCTTCAGATTGCAGTGAGAAAAATGAAAGCAGTCTTAAGTTGTAGACTAAGACTGTTCTGCATTGAGAAAGCATCAGTGAGTAACTGTTCAAGTAGGTTTATTATCCAGACTTTCTTCTATATTTCCTGGCCTTTCTAATGGAAATCAACTTCACTAGCCTGTCCTCAAAAGGACCTACTGACATGGGTCTTGAACCTTTAAAGCACACCATAAGAGTTAAATTAAAGGTCAAAGAAATTTTGGGGAAAAAATAATGTTTATTTCTATTCTAGGTAGAAAAATAATTCTACACATTTTTAAATTGTCAACTAAATTTTAAAAACAATTTTGGTTTCAAAACTAACCTTTATAGCCAAAAATAGTTTGTGACCCAGAAGATGTCAATTCCCTATATTTTTAATTTATACTTAAAGACCTTTTCCCATTGTATCTGCTAATCTGGTAGCGATCATGTTTCACACCAAAATAAAATTAGAAAAAATGTTCCTTCCTTTTTTTTAGATAGTTAAATAAACTTCTGTTTTATTAACCAATTCATTTAAAATTGATCAAATATTTTAATTTTATATTTGGTGTTATATAAATGGTTTCTACCTAATATTAAGTGTCTGCTCTGGATGAGCATTTTGACACTCCTGAAAAAACAATTTTTAACATCTTTGGTATGCAGAGAAATTTTCTCTGTAACATTTATTATTTCATCTAGTGTTTCTGCTTAGGAGAAGTTTGTTTGTGTTATGAACAGCTAGGATCTTTGAAAAATTTGACATTCCAGAGGTCTAAAAGTCTTTGATTTTGTGAACTTAAAGTCAAGAAACTCAAATATCCAACACAAGCTCAATTAGTGAGTTAGTAATAAATAGTGGACTCACAGCCAAATGTCAGATTCTTACTGAGGACACTATCGTTCTTATTTACTTAGGATTCAGTAGACTTGCCTCCATGGCTTAGCTCTATCATCTACCAGCTCTGAAAATTTAGATAAATCAATTAACCAAAAAATGTCCCCTGATTTTTTTGAGGAAAAACTTAGATTAAACAATCTTTCAGGTACTTTTGGAGGATAATCTCTAATTCTAGGTCACTGAACCTTAGCACTGCTCTATATCTTTATCTGTTAAGGATAACAAAAACAATAATAGTTGTCTATAAATTCATAGTTATAAAATATCTGCTAATAAAATAATAAATGAAGTAAAATGAAGTAAAAACTTTAGCAATTATTCTTATCTTTAAAATTCTAAAACAAATATTTCTTGCCTTAACTGTATAGAAATTTTAAAGGAAATGCTGATTCTAAGATCCAAATTATACATGTGTATCTGAGATGATTGTGTGTATACTTCACTTCACTGTGAACGACATAAATTAACAGAAAGTGATATATTTGGAATTCTTATTAATTTCATGACTAAAAGAAATACACATTAGTATATTTTAAAACTAAAAAAAGATTTAGCAATTAACAAGGTGAATTATTTATACCTTGAAGATGATTTTTCTCATTTTGAAAGAGTTGCCCATGCAAATATGGACACTTGATTTATGACAGCAGCACTTTTGAGCAGAGGAAGGAGATGGCCAATTAGATATACATACAGAAAAAATATCAGACATTTGTTTAGGCAATGCATATGTGTGGGGGAAAAAAGTAAATTCTGACTCCTTCCACAGCCAGACACACACAAAAAATGTGTTTTTAGTGAACTGTAGGTTTAAATGTGAAAAACAAAACAATAGTGCCCCTTAAAAGACAATTTAGGTGAGTATTTTCATGAGCTTCAGTACAAAAATATTTCTAAAGCAGGATACAAAAAGCACTTAATGAAGAGATTGATAAATCAACTACATTAAAAAATGAAGACAACATTTAAAGACTAAAAAGACAAACCTTAGTGTCCAATAAGATATCTGCAATGTTCCAAATAAAGACTAATAAATTTATGAAAAGGTGTTCGGCTCATGTGTCATCAGGAAAATGCAGATTAAAACAAGAATAAGGTAATACTACACCCCTCCACCACCTGCTCCCCCATAGAAAGGCTCATATTAAAAAAAGTGTTCACACCAAGTGTTGGCAAGGGTGATGAGCAACTGGAACTCCTTTACATACTGCTGGAGGAAACATAAAATTAAACCACCTCTCTGGAGCCCTAGAAATGCTGAGCAAATTGTGCTACCTCTGAGGTAGACTGTCATGT
The DNA here is from genome assembly GCF_001604975.1 of Cebus imitator. Lineage (NCBI taxonomy): Eukaryota > Metazoa > Chordata > Mammalia > Primates > Cebidae > Cebus > Cebus imitator. Next base: position 415,906 of record NW_016107352.1, on the reverse strand, counting down.
TCTATGTAGGTAACATTTGCCACACACTAGATAAACAAGAATTTGAGGACAGTGGGCATTTTTAAGTGATACTTTTCTGTATGATTTGCTCAGAACATCATATATTTGCAGGTCAATTTCTTCTTTTTGCTCAACATTGTCCGGGTGCTTGTGACCAAAATGAGGGAAACCCATGAGGCGGAATCACACATGTACCTGAAGGCTGTGAAGGCCACCATGATCCTTGTGCCCCTGCTGGGAATCCAGTTTGTCGTCTTTCCCTGGAGACCTTCCAACCAGATGCTTGGGAAGATATACGATTATGTGATGCACTCTTTGGTTAATTTCCAGGTAAGGAAGCCAAAGGTGTATTTATTCAACTACTGTGCTTATTCTGCTAGCTGATCTTAACTCTAAAGCCCATGATCTTAAACGTCATAACATTTAAGCCTCCAATTCAATAAGCCCAGCCAAAATTTTGAAGGACACCAGTGTTTTTTGAGGCTCCTTCCTGCTGTTTATTTCTGTGCCGGCTTTCTTGTCATTCCCACGGCCCTCAGCTGGTCCCATCCAGGCATGTTTTCCCTGGTCATAGACATAGAAATTATCAGATCATCCTTTATAAATGAATGCTGGCTTTGGGGTAATGAGGAGTTTGTACAAAGCTGTCCATGCCTCCTGCTCTGTCACCCTCCATTTGTCAGGTAAATGTCAGGAATCATTTATGATGGTCCAGTGCCCATAAAGGGAAGTTGTATCCAGGCCTCTCCTCATGCAGGAGAGAATGCAGTGGGCTCCCAGAGGCTGTCCTGGACTGTCCAGTGTCTGCCACACTGGATAGGAGAATGGCTGCTCTAGTTCCATTCACCTTTCTCCAGATTAAAGCCCCACTGAAAGCATAATGTTATATTTGGAGAGCAAGATAGGATGTGGAGTCCTCGGCAGGAGTAATTCTATCACAGGCTCTTAGGCCAGAGTTTTGCTGTCTCTATCACAAATTTCAAAAGAGTTTTATTTTCTATATTAGACTTAATGTGAGAAGGAGGTTAAAATTAACAGGGTTAGAGAAAAAGTTTAGGGTTTGTTTGAATAGTTCAAGCTGTTCTTTTGGCCATAATCAAAACTTGGACACAAGGAATCTTCCAAGCAGTGACCAGGACTCAGGCAGTTTCTTAGTCTATGTCCTTATCTGAGAGATGAACTGGGCGGTTGGTATACTACTGCACTAATTCACCATGACAACACAGGACGCAGACCCACAGCCACCCACTATGACACTTGTGCTTGCTGTGCTTGTGAAAGACTCCTCTCCTGAATTCTACAAGGTCTCCATTTGTTTTTTTGTTTGTTTGTTTTTACTCCAGTCCTACAATTAGCAATTTCTCCAAGGAATTCTGGTTCCTTTTATTGTAAAATGGTATTTTAAAAAAACAAAGAAATTAAAAAAAAAAAAAAAAACAGAAAAAGATCTTCGTTTTTAAATTTTCTAGGTATAGATTTTTTTCAAATTCACCATAATCAGCATATGCTGCTATAAATCTCCATGTTAAAGGGAGCAATATATTAATAAGATTTACTAGCACTGTCTTTTTACCCAAACAATGGAATCGTGACAAGAAAAATATATTTATAATGGAATATTTTTGTAGTGCAGCACTGACTGTGAATGGTAGATAATTCTTTTTCTTGCTTTTTTTTCTCATCGAGTCTTGACTTACTATTGCAGTAGTGAAGCATTCCTCTCTGGGCAGTCTATTATATTGTTTACTAAGACAACATAATGCACACAAAAATAACTTCAACTGTATTTTTCCTTCCCTTTTTAGGGCTTATTTGTTGCAACGATCTACTGCTTCTGCAACAATGAGGTAAGCATGCATTTCATATAATACTATCACCTGTTTATGTGAAGGCAGCATTTTACAATTTCCAAAGGGCCTCCATACACATGTCATTTCATCTCACTTCTACAGTTGACTTTATAGGGTTTTGTCATTAGCAACATTATGTTTTTTTCCACTACTCCAAGCTGAATCTTATCTATGAACGTGTAGTACAATGGCAAATAGGATTCAGACAGGCAGCTAATTTCCTTGGGTTGCATCTTGAACAGATCAGCACCCTCAGCAGCAATAGTGAAAGCTATTCTGGATGCCATTAGAAAGAGAAGTCATATCCCTATTCCCTTTGGAAGACCCAAGCCCTCACACTAGGCAGAGACAATCTCCAGTCAGTTTGTACTGGTTCCTCACCTTCTTTTCTAGTTGCTTGGTTCTAGGGTCCTACTACTTATTCAGCATTTTGAAAATCACCCTGAAGTTAAGATTCAAAAAGGATTCTCAAATAATCTACAATGTGAATAGTTAGATCAGTAAAATCTACAGATCCATATGGCTGATCCATTCTGCTCTCAGGGTGTTTTTAGCCAAAGTACCTTTTCTTCCAACGAAATCTTGCCTGGGAACCAAATCTACAAAACATAAAAGTAGAGCTTCTATACCCTCCAGACGTCCTTCCAAAGAACTTCCAGGGTTTTAGGGAACATGATTCAAAATCTTCCTCATTTTTCAGGGAAGAAATCTAAGCTCCAGAAAGCTCATGTGACTTACCCAATGTCACAAATGCAGTTATGGTTATAACCAGGACTAGAATACAGATTTCCTGATTTTCAATTTAATTAAGTCCCAATTAACTTATCTATGTCTATAATCCCTTCCTGGTGCTATGTTAGTATACTTTTTCTAGGACCACACAACTTTTAATGACAAAGTATTTTTGAACATTTTAAATCAATTCCAATTAAGAATAATTCCATACAAGGCAAATCACATTTTGCCAAGACATCAATATATTACTTTCCTATTAGTAATTAGAAACATTTCTAACCATTGTCAGTTGATAATTTATTCTCTATTCTTTTTTACTAAATTAAATAATATTTAGTGAGCACTTACAATATTTTGCTATTCTGTGACTTGTTCATACCCGTTTCCAACCCCAACATGACAAAGTTTTTACCGTTCCTATTCTCCATTTTCATTATTACATTGCAATCCTTCCTTTCTTCATCTATTCATCTACCAACTCCTTCCTTCATTCAACAAAAATATATTGTACATTTACTGTTGCTAGGGGCTAGACTAAGGGCCTAGAATAGAAATGAAAAGACATCCTTCCATTCTCAGCTGTTAGAGTAGCAATATTTTTTAGAATTTTAATATTTTTGAGAATAAAAAAATGAATAAATGAGTAGGGCATAAGTCACCCCATGTTTATGTCAATTTTTGTGAATGTATATCCATGCCTTTTGGGTTGTTTCAGGTGGCATGAAAATAAATTTTTTATCTAATATTATATGAAAATAGGGCTAAGAAATCAGGCTCAGTGGGAATACCTGGAAAAACACAAGAGGATTGCATACATTTGTAAAACACTACAATATTTATTGTGTCTTAACTATGATACTGTCACTGGAAGTGTCAGACACAGAAAGCACACCCAGGGGTACCCTAGCAATTGAATATCTCAAGTTCATTTGAGAATATGTTATCTATGATTTTGAAGAAACCGTTTCCATTTTCATTAAGAACCTATTACTGGGGGAAGGTACAAGTGTGACATTTCTAATAATATAGAAATTGCCTATTGTGCCATATGTAATATCACAGCCCCATGAATTTTAGGCATCTGAGTCTCAGCTGGGCATTCTGTGGATGCATCACCTTACAACATTGAACCCAAGCAGGGCACTCACACATGCCAGAAGTTATTTCCAGCTGCATCTAAGATAGGGCTGTGATGGAACTATGCCTGGCTGAATATTGAGTTTTAGCAGAAATCTATGGGGCTAAACTCATTGTAATGATGAGATCACATCACATTGTGTTACGTGCAATTTAATTTTGATTATGATTGGTACGTTATCAATGAAATTATTTCATTTTTGAATTTTGATTCATGTGTGTTATCCGTGTTATCAGTGAAATGATCATTATGAAAATAAATCATGTAGAGAGTCAATGGGTAGACTAGAAGCAGGAAAGTAACTTGAATCATTAAAGTAATAGGAATCAGGAGATGACCATGTGAGCAAACTTATGTATCAGGAATTTTCTACAACAACTCTTCCAAGTGAGTGGACATTGATTATTCAAATATATCAGTAAATTATTACATACCTAAGAGATCTCAAAAAGATGATTGCAGCTATAAAAGTGCACAAATTATTTCCAAGAAGTAGCTTAGAAATGGAAGTACTAACAGCACACTGGATTTTCTCCCTTTTCTTGTATCTTGCTATTGCCTGTACATTGTGGATAAAATAGTTTATAGATCAAAGTAGCATGATCAGAAGCATCTCAATTTAACTGGCACAAATTGGAGTATGCAAAGGTAAAATTTCGTTTATTTGCTGTAGCTTATCTTGCTTTCAAGAGATCATTCCACTAGCCTCTAGTGGTTTACAGCAGTATCTTTACAGAAAATACTCAATTCAAAAGGCTTTGTCAAAAAGAGCACTGGCTACCAAGTTATAATGCCAGCACTCACTGCTGAAGTTCACACTGGTTCTCCTTACTACTAAGCACTCAAGAGGTATTTTCACTCTGTGGCTTCCTTAATGAAGACACAACCCTATTCTGATTCATGAGTTCTTTCCTCCAAGCCACTTAAGGAGCCTGGAACTCCAGCTCCTTTCTTCACACCACATAGAGCCTGTGAATCTGTCTTCAGTACTTGCCGTAGTTGTTGCTGCTCCGCTGTTGGCCATGGTTCCAGGGGCAAATGAGAACTTCTTTACAGAGCTAGCTGTTTTCAGGACTGTGCTCTCAGAATCAAAAAGAAAGACTTGATATAATGGAGTGTTCCTAAGAAAGCAAATTATATCTTGCTTGATTTCTTCTCCTCGTTTTCCCAGAAGCTCCCACAATGAAGGGGAAATGCAAGGCCATTTGTGTGTCTGTCTTTCTCTCCTCTTCCTCTTAGGCTTGTTAGGGCTGTGCACTCATCGCTTCCCCTTCATGTCTGTGAGGATCTCTACCTATGTCATATCCTACATGTTCTCTACCCTGTAGCTTTGAGTAAAATACTATCTGCAGACCAGTAAGATTTTCACAACATATGCAAAGAGAAGTTTTTCTGTTTAGAAAATAGAAACTCTCCCACTCAATATAGCCTGATTTTTAATGTCTTCCTAGACTCATAAGAAAGACAACTTTGAGACGATGAGTCTCAAAGCTAAGCAATAATTTCTTTGTTCTAGACCAGTATTCTCAAACTTGAGAGTACATCAGAATCACCTGGAAGATTTGTGAAAACAGGGATTGCTTGGTCCCAGCAACAGAGTTTACTATTCAGTAGGTCTGGGGTGGGGTTTGAGAGTTTGCATTTCTAACCAAGTGCCCAGGTGATACTGATGCTGATGACCATTTAGGATCCACTCTTCTAGACACAATCATATTTATTTTTCAAGCAGTGGATGACCCTGACTTAATGAATTGGGGTGAAGCAGGAAATATTATTTAAGAAAATTAAGAAATACAATGGCTAAATATTTTCAAAAAGTTTAACTTTATATAAATGATACTTATGTATTGCTATATTTTAGAACAAGGAATCTTTCCTAAACATAAGAAAAGAGATAATGAATGAGAATCAGAAAGCCCTGATTTTATAATCACGTACTCAATTACCTCAAATTATAGAGCATATAAATTCTGTGAGATAAAATCAGAGACCAGTAGAGATATTGCCACTATGTCCTCCAAAAGGCTGAAAATAATGTTGGCAACAACTTTGTAAATAATATTCACAAGTATCCCTTAGCATCTAATTAATAGATGGTAGGGATCTGGCTTTCAGAACTCAGATAAAACCATCTAAGGTGTGCAATTACTTTTTAACTTCCAAGTTTTTCATTTTTTGTTTTTTTTTAATCATGATTTTTAAGTCCTAAACTCAGATTGCAGCAGGTCTGTTAGATTGTGATGACAGTGTGGAGTAAGCTTTACAATATTTGCATTCATTGGATCAGACCTCCTGGGGTAAACCCCACCTTCTATTATACTTCACTGATTATAATGAACTCAGGAAAAGAAAGGTGAAAGACAAAAACATTCAAATTAAACCATGAAGACCCTAACCTTATTTTGTTTTGTAGAATGCAGGAACTGAGGCCTAAATATACCAACTTTACAAAGCTCATTAATGGAGCCAGCTATAATAATTATGTCTTCAAACTTTGAGGCCAGGCTCTATTTTTTTAAGTTGGCAATACATACATTTATATACTCAGGAAAAAATGTAAAGTGAATTGTGTTTGTTGCTTTTGTAGTGAGTGATGAATTTATAGAATTCAAATCTTTTTTGGTTATACTTATCGCATTTACAAATGATAACATTTATTTTCAGGAGCGACAAAACGCTGTTGTTGTTGTTGTTCAGATTAAATGCCCTTATTCTTGTCATCAAAGAAGCATCAGGCTCAACCTGTGATATTGTAGGAGATAATTGCCCTTATTAGTCTATAATTCTTTAAGCATATTTTATATGCTGCTAAGGGCCTATGTATAGTTTACAAATTAAAGCAAATTGCCATCCCCACCCAAAAGGATGGGTTATAATTTTGGGTGGGATTAGAGAAGGCTGTGAACATTTCTGTAATAATAACTTCTAAAAATTAAAATAGAATTCAAACCCTCTGGCCTCATGCTGGGCTGGGTACTTTATTAATATAAATAGATACTCACATGAGAATTATTTTAAAAGGACAGGTGAGGAATAAAAGACCACTTTTTCATGCTGGATGCTTTTGAGAACTAACTCTAAACTTGTAACTACTTGCTTAGATACTTCTAAATATCTGTGTAAGATTCAGCTATAAGGATAATCTTGGTATTTAAGAGATGCTGAATGTGTGAAAATTATCAGCTTCCCTTGACTGGAAACATTGCTTCTCCAAAAATGTGCTGAACATGTGTATTTCCCAGTTTCTCAATGGGGCATTTGATGGTTCCCAGATTATAACCCTGGCATTTAAAGCTACAGTAACAGTACCACCCAAATAAAGCCAGGCTCTCACTGGTTATAAGAGCTAAAGAAACCTTTTCTTAAAACTAGCAAACAACCTTCCCAGGGGTAATTTAGGCAAGTAACTCAGTTCTTCCATTTTCAAATTCTTCTTCCAAGTACTGTGGTTTTGCCACATTCTAGCTACATGATTTTGGACACGTTGCATAACCTCAGCCCCCGCATCCATAAAGTAAAGATAGTAGTGCCCTTCTGGTAGGGCTGTTGTAAGGATTAAATAAGTTAATACAAATCACATACTTGTGATATGGTACATAGTAAATACTCAGTAAATACCCAAAACTTGTTATTCTAGCTTTTGTTCCCTTGTGTGGCTTTTTTCAATACAACTTTCAGTTGCATGGCACATCTTACTCCTTAGCACTTAAAATTTTTGTCTTTGTCTTTTTTAAATCACTTTAGACATAAAGTACTCTGCATGCAAGCACTCATTACTTCCAAAACAAAATAAAACAAAACTCAGTCTGTGTTGCCTCCATAATCTGAAAAGTCTGGTATTCCAGATTATCAGATTGCTAAATTAATTCTGATTGCCATTTGTCACCTCGAACCTTACGGTTGCTCTGCTGTGTGAAGATAAACTTCTCCAGCTACACGTTCTATACCCCCTTTACTTGCTTTCTGAGGAATCATTTGACTTTGTCGTTCCCTGAATAAAATTTTTAAAAATATAGGAAAAATACTAATAATTCTCAGAAGAAATTGTTACTCTACTAGATACAAAAAAAAAACATATTTGCCACAGAAGCATTCAGCCTTATATTTTACATATAGTTGTATAACATTAATCAGTTTTGCTGTCATTTTCTCTTTTTTCAGATTTGTACAAATGTAAAGTAGATAAAATGGTTCTCCATGATCAAGTAGTTACATGATTTATTTCACATTATATATTCCCCAGATTCTCTCTCATGTGTTTCGCTGTCATATATTAGTTTGGCAGCAGAATGAACTAAGAATGTATTAATAAATTGATGCAAATATTTTTATGTAAGCTTGTCATATGTACTGAGCAACAGAAACTCAGAAATACAGAATAGAGATTATTATAATAATCTCTTTCCTAGTTTTGTTCAGCTATAGAGAAAAGCAAGAAGTTTGGAGACAATAGGAAGGATGAACCTAACTACTAAATTGAATTGGGTTCTATAAAAAGCAGAGCTAGGCAAGCAAATTCACTGTCTGTGGTACTATTTTCAGTTGTGGTTATTGTAGTTTTCATATTTAGAGCTTCCTGATGTTAGCATCTTCTCCACCTTTTGTGTTCAATATATAATTTGTCATATTTATAAAACCAGTCTGGCAGGTTTGTTTACATTTTAGAAGTCTTTCAAAAGAAAAAGATTGAAATATTATTCTTAAAAAGTTGTCACGGCATTAACCAGAGGTGTATCTGGCACACTCCATCTCAAGTCATGTCAGACAAGGAAAAGTTAACGGTATGAAGCCATTATTATAAAATCCAGTACTGTGCTATGGTTTACATATGTGTTTTTCATGTCCAATAATGTGTACACTTAAATTAAAAACTTCTGCCTTATCAGGGATGATTGTATATAAAAAGTTTTGTCAACCTTTCTCCCTATTATGACATGTACACCACATTACCTGTGAAACCAAATCAACTTTTATTCATTGGTTGCAAGAGCTGAAGAAACCTGTTCTTAAGCCAGGCGCGGCGGCTCATGCCTGTAATCCCAGCACTTTGGAAGGCCGAGGTGGGCGGATCACGAGGTCAAGAGATCCAGACCATCCTGGTCAACATGGTGAAACCCCATCTCTACTAAATATACAAAAATTAGCTGGGCATGGTGGCACGCGCCTGTAGTCCCAGCTACTTGGGAGGCTGAGGC